>NC_072396.2:89818106-90121136 GCF_028885625.2 Pongo pygmaeus | reverse complement strand
GTATTTCCCTTTAAGGAGTCAAGCTTGATTTGCAAAGCCAATAAAAGCCCCTTGGGAAACTGGCCTCACACCTTGTCTACACAGCCCCTGTGTAGACAGGGTTCCTAACTTGCAGTGAGTAAAGAATGTCACTTTCTAACAGGCCTAGGAACCCCATGCTCTTGGAACCTCAAGAAAAAAGAAGTTTACCCAACTCACAGGCATTTGAAAGTACAAACCTATGGCTGGGCTTGGCTTTAAAAAGTCCTATCTGAGATTCCTTGTGAAACAGAGTTCCAACAAAGCCAATAAAAAAGGCCTATGTAAAGGTGATCACACTTGCTGTGCTTTATGCAAATAATCAGGCCAAGTATAAGACTAAAGTTTATTTTGCAAACAGCTCAGTCCTATCATAAGTTGTTTTTAACAAAATTGAGGACTAAAGAGAGAAAAATTATCTTTTAAAACTTCATAAATCTTCTATTAACTTCTAGTCTCAGTTGTTTTTAAGTTTTTGCCTACATTTTAAACTAACCATGCTTATTCCTGTGAGCCAACCACAAATCTCCAGCTGTGTCTCAAAGAAAACAAAAAGGGATGGGTAATGTAGAAAATCTTGAACAATGTTCTAGTTCTGGGCAATTATCCTACAAATCCTGCCAGATAACCTATAACCCAGAGGTTTCCTTTTTTTGGAGAAAGTAAGACCAAGGAAGCTGAACAAAGCCAAGCCCCATACACCCACTTACAACAACACAAACCATCTATATGGTTCACAGGTATCAAACAAACTCTGTTGTCATGGTTATGGCCTACAGTTCCCCCGCTAATAATGGTAGTCTTAATACTCACATTTGGACCTTATATTCCTTTTTTCTTTTTTTTTTTTTTTTTTTTTTTGAGATGGAGTCTCACTCTGTTGCCCAGGCTGGAGTGCAGTGGTGCAATCTTGGCTCACTGCAACCTCTGCCTCCCGGGTTCAAGCAGTTCTCTGCCTCAGCCTCCCAAGTAGCTGGGATTACAGGCACCCACCACAACACTCTGCTAATTTTTGTATTTTTAGTAGAGATGGGGTTTCACCATCTTGGCCAGGCTGGTCTTGAACTTCTGACCTCGCGATCCACCTGCCTCAGACTCCCAAAGTGCTGGGATTACAGGCATGAGCCACCGTGCCCGGCCTTGGACCCTATATTCTAAACCTCCTTGTAAAGTTTATCTCTTCTCGCCTACAAGCCATCAAGCTTCAGATGGTGCTGCAAATGGAGCCAAAATTGAAAATGACATTTACGTCTACCAGGGACACTGAGATCGACCTCAGGAGGAGCCCTAGCTGCTGTTCCCCACAGAACACCTCCCTCCAGCAGGAAGTAGCCAGAAGTCATTGCCCAATTCCCCCTAACAGTCGTTAGGTATTCCATTCCTGAGAGGAGAAATAAGTTGTAGAAGATAGAAATTATTTGAGTAGACAGTTCAAGTGAAAAGAGTCCCCTGCAGAAAACTTTCCTTCCAACAAAAAGCATAAATAGCTCCCTTTCTAACCTCATGCAGTTCAAAGAAATCACTTCTCTTCCAGAAAAAGACAGCCTGGAAGATCAGGCTGTAAAACACAGATAAACAACTCAGGCACAGAAGGAGTGGGGAGTCTCCTGGGTGAGCACCAAACTTCACACTCATACAATGAGCCCCAGTAAAAACAGTGGGCCTTAATAAACACTTTCCTTTCCCCTTAGGCCCACTAAGATAAGGAATCTAGAAGCAGACACAGGCACACTAAGATAGGGAATCTAGAAGCAGACACATGGGGGATGCCTGCAACTGTAAGAAGATGTCTGGGAACAGGCACAGAAACTCTCCCTCCCAGATAAGCAAAAAACAAAAAACAAACAAAAAAAAACAGCACAGAGCAGGACAGACTGAGTCTGCTTACATGATCAAGGAACAGGGCAAGAGCTGATAGAAAACTCTGCTCTAAAAAGATAGCATACCTGGTCCCAACTAAATCTTCGGGACTTAGGAAGATAAGACACCTCCTCCTCACTAGTCCACTTATAAAATCCCTGACATTTTTACTACAACTTGGCAACCCACTTCAGACCCCTCTCTATGACAGAGAGCAGTTCTTTTCTTTTGCCTATTAAACTCCTGCTCCAATCTCCCTCTCTCTCTCTCTCTCTCTCTCTGTGTGTGTGTCCATGACCCTCGATTTCCTTGGCCGTGAGAGCAAGAACCTCAGTATTTACTCCAGACAACTAGGCAGCTTCACTACAACATCTGCAGTTACATCTTCCAATGAAGTCTTTTGAATACCTCAGTCATCCCTGAGGGCTGGAATCAACTTTTTACAAACTCCTATTGATGCTGACCTCCTCCTGTAAGTCAGAAATGTTCTTAATGGCAACTAGAATGATGAATCCTTTCCTGAAGGTGTTCAATGGGCTTTTTCCAGATCCATCAGATGAATCACTTTCTGTGGCCACTGTAGCCTTACAAAATGTATTCCTTAGAAAAAGAGACTTGAACATCAAAATTGCTCCTTGATCCATGGGCTGCAGAATGGATGCTATGTTAGCAGTCATGAAAACAACGTGAATCTCCTGTACATCTCCATCACGGCTCTTGGGTGACCAGATGCTTTGTCAATGAACGGTAATATATTGAGAGAAATCTTTTTTTTCTGAACAGTAGGTTTCAATAGTGGGCTTAAAATATTCAGTAAACCATGCTGTAAAGAAACGTGCAGTCTGTCATCCAAGTTTTGTTGTGCCATTTGCAAAGCACAGGCAGAGTAGATATAGCATATTTTTTAAGGTCCTTAAGATTTTCAGGATGGTAGATGAGCATTGGTTTCAACTAAAGTCATCAACTGCATTAGACTCTAACAAAAGAGTCAGCCTGTCTTTTGACGTTTTGAAGCCTGGCATTGATTTCTCTCCAGCTACAAATTTCTAGACAGCATGTTATCCCCCTATGAGACTGTTTCATCTACATTGAAAATCTGTTGTCTAATGTAACCAAACAATTTCCTCAATTATCTTAGCTGCATTCTGAATCAGCACTTGCTGCTTCACCTCGCTGTTTTATATTGTGGAGACAGCTTCTTTCCTTAAATCCTCATGAACTGACTTTGGCTAGCTTCCATCTTTTCTTCTGCAGCGTGTTATCTCTCTCAGCCTTCATAGAATTGAAGAGAGGTAGGGCTTTGCTCTGGTTTAGGCTTTGGCTCAAGGAAATGTTGTGGCTGATTTGATCTAGCCAGACCACACAAACTTTCTTCATATCAGCAAAAGCCTGTTTCGCTTTCTTATTATCTGTACGTTCACTGATGTAACACTTTTAACTTTCCTCAAAAACGTTTCCCTTGCATTCAAGATCTGGATAACTGTTTGGCATAAAAGGCCTAGATTTTTGCCTATCTTAGAGGTTTTCCACAAGCTTCACTAAGCTTAATCATTTCTCTCCTCTTTTTTTTCCACACAGAGTCTTGATGTGTAACCCAGGTTGGAGTGCAGTGGCACACTCATGGCTCACTGCAGCCTCGACCCCCTGGGCCCAAGTGATCCTCCTATTTCAGCCTCCCTAGCAGCTGGGACTACAGCCATGAACCCGTATGCTCAGCTAATTTTTTAATTTTCTTGTAGAGATGAGGTTTCGCTATATTTCCCAGTCTGGTCTCAAACTCCTGGGCTCAAATGATCCTCTCGCCTAGGCCTCCCAAAGTGCTGTAATTAAATGTGTGAGCTAAGGCACCTGGCCCATTTCTAGCTTTTGATTTAAAGCTAGAGATGTGTGATTCTTCCTTTCACTTAAATGCTTACAGGCCATTGCTGGATCATTAATTGGCCTGGTATTAATACTGTTGTGCCTCAGGGAATAGGGAGACCCAAGGAGAGGGAGAGAGATTAAGAAATAGCCAAGCAGTAGAGCAGTGAGAACATACACATTTATTAAGTTCATCATTTTACATGGGCATGGTTTGTGGTGCTCCAAATCAATTACAATGAGGACATCAAAGATCACTGATCATAGATCACCATAACAGATATAATAATAATGAAACCATTTGCAGTATTGCAAGAATTACCAAAATGTGACACAGCAGCACAAAGTGAGCACATGCTATAAGAAATATAGTGCTGAAACAATTGCTTAATGTGGGGTTGCCACAACTTCTTAAAAAGGAAATACCTGAGAAGCACAATAAAGTGAAGTCCAATAAAATGAGGTATGTCTTCATACCATCAATCTTCTACTATAATTTTTGAAGTTGCTAATGGATCATATTAAAAAAAACAAAAAGAACATAGATATAAATAATAGTGTAAAGACCCATGTATTAAATCATTTAATTCCAATAATAACCCTAGGATGCAGGTCTGTAATTGCCCTCAGTTTACAAGTGAGGAAAGTGATGTTTGAAATTGTTAAATTACTTTCCAAGTTTCACAGGTAGTAATAGTAGGACCTGCATTCAAGTTGAGTCGGTGTTTTCTTCAGAGCGCTTACCTATGGCCGCTCAGTTGTTTTAAATTGAGAAATGAAGAAGAAAGTGTCAAGTGGAGTATAATTCATTCCAGGCACCATTCTTTATGCAGTTTCATTTACTTTGAATATGCTCCATCCCAAAATATCTACTTACTATGTATCTGAAACCTCCTGTGCAATGTCATATTAAGGTACAGATCTACTTTTATCCTAAACAGAAACATTGTAACCATTTGTCTTTTAAAAATAAGGAACATTGCATATTACATTTCAGCTTTTTTAGAACTAGATCTACAAGATTTTTAATATGAGTTTTTAAATTATATAACTGATATAATAGTACAAGTTTATGGGGTGCAGTGTGATGTTTCAATACATGTATATATTGTATAATAATCATATCATGGTGATTAGCTTATTTCAATGTTATGATAACATTTCAAGGTTCTCTCTTCCAGCTACTTTGAAACATATAGTACAATATTATTAACTGTAGTCACCTACCGCACAATATAACACCAGAAATTATTCCTCTTATCTAGCAGTATCTTTGTACCAATTGAACAAATTCTCCCCATTCCCACTCCTCTCCCACTTCACCAGTCCCTAGTAATCACTATTCTACTCTGTACTTCTAGGAGTTCTCTGAGAGGGACAGAACTAATAGGAGAGTTTATTGAGTATTAACTTACACAATCACAAGGTCCCACAATAGGCTGTCTGCAAGCTGAGGAGCAAGGAGAGCAAGTCCAAGTCCCAAAACTGAAGAACTTGGAGTCCAATATTCAAGGGCGGGGAGCATCCAGCAAGGGAGAAAATGTCGGCTGGGAGGCTAGGCCAGTCACGCCTTTCACGTTTTTCTGCCTGCTTTATATTCACTGGCAGATGATTAGATTCTGCACACCAGATTAAGGGTAGATCTGCCTTCCCCAGCCTACTGACTCAAATGTTAATCACTTTTGGACAACACCCACACAGCCACACCCAGAATTAATACTCTATATTCCTCAATCCAATCAAGTTGACACTCAGTATCAACCATCATAAGTCCACCCCTTGTCAACTTGAACCCATAGACATGTCCTGAGATCATACATAATCTTCAAATAAAGAAAATAGTGAGGTCATAATTACACTTAACATAATACAACTATCCTTCATACAATTAAAATGGCACCAATTCCCAATCCAAATACTATTACATAAAGTTAACAATACTTAAATGCTGATATGGAGTCAATAAATCCTATGTTACATGATAAAGGAAAAGGAAATAAAATCAAAATATTTTCTTAGTACAAGTGTATACATGCACAAACATGTTTTTAACAAAAGAAGGAGGAAATACTCATGACACAGTCCTCGTTTCTGCAGCCGGTACATAATTGTAGCTGGTAATGATGACTACCTTCTTCTACTACCCATTCCGTATTCCTGTTGCCTTCAGGAAGCACCTCAGCAGGTCGTGGTTTTTTTCCTGGTGGAGGGACCTAAACCTTCATTCCTGAAGGGTCTGGATCATTTGTAATCCTGCCTGGATTGAGCTGTCATAGTTTCCCATTGACCTTAATCACAGGGCATGGTAATACTAAAAGACGCCCTAATGGATCTCCTGTATTCCATGCATACTCTTCCTTACCTCTGTTATGGAGTAGTAGACTGATTTCATCTTGATAGTCTGCATCAATCACCCCAGCCAACCCTGTAACTCCCTTCTTAACCTGTTAACTTAAAGGTAGGAGGAGCCCAAAGTGTCCAGGTGCCAAACTTAACTTACAGTTCAATGGAATTGTTGTTGTGTCTCCTGGTGGCAGCGTTCCTCCCTTTGGAACTAAGATATCTAGACCAGCAGAATGTAATGTTGTAGGAACAGGAAGCAAAAATTTTGCTAGTGGCTCACTAGCGGTGATGGTGAGTGGTGCCACTTCCATTTCCACCCCTTGATTCCTGGACCCATGAATCCTGGCTATGAGAGAAACAGTACCATATATTGGATGGTGATTCGGAGCATACATGGCCTTCTGGAGAACTTTGCCCCAGCCTGGCAGAGTATTGTCACCTAGTTGGTGTTGTAATTGTGACTTCAAAAGACCATTCCACCATTCTATCAATCCAGCTGCTTCAGGATGATAGGGAACATGGTAAGACCAGTGAATTCCATAAGCCTGAGCTCACTGCTGCACTTCTTCAGCCATAGAGTGCCTTCGTCAGAGGCAATGCTGTGTGGAATACCGTGATGGTGGATAAGGCATTCCGTGAGTCCATGGATGGTAGTCTTGGCAGAAGCATTGCATGCAGGATAGGCAAACCCATATCTGGAGTAAGTGTCTATTCCTATGAGGACAAACCTTTGTTCTTTCCATGATGGAAGAGGTCCAATATAATAACCTGCTACCAGGTAGTTGGCTGATTACCCAAAGGAATGGTGCCGTATCAAGGGCTTGGTGTTGATCTCTGCTGCTGGAAAACTGAGCACTCAGCAGTGGCCATAGCAAGGTCAGCCCTGATGAGTGGAAGTTCATGTTGCTGAGCCCATGCATAACCTCCATCCCTGCCACCATGGCCTCTTTGTTCATGGGCTCACTGGGCAATGACAGGGGTGGCTGGAGAAAGAGGCTGAGTGGTGTCCAGAGAATGGGTCACCCTATCCACTTGATTATTAAACTCCTCCTCCACTGAGGTCACCTGTTGGTGAGCACTCACATGGGATACAAATATCTTCACAGTTTTTGACCACTCAGAGAGGTCCATACACATACCCCATTCCTAAATTTCTTTGTCACCAATTTTCCAATCATACTTTTTCCAAGTCCCTGACCATCCAGCCAAACCATTGGCTACACCTCATGAATCAGTATATAATCGCACATCTGGCCATTTGTCCTTCCATGCAAAGTGCACAACCAGGTGCACTGCTCAAAGTTCTGCCCACTGGGAAGATTTCCCTTCACCGCGGTCCTTCAGGGATGTCCTAGAAACGGGCTGTTGTGCTGCAGCTGTCCTCTTTTGGGTGGTGCCTGCATATCATGCAGAACTATCTGAAACAGGCCCTAGTCTTCTCTTCCTCAGCCAACTGATCATAGGGAACTCCACATGAGGCCATTGGTGCAGGCTGGGGGAGAGAAGACCGGGTGGCTGGAGTGAAGACCATGGGCATTTAAGCTACTTCCTCATGTAACTTACTTGTGCCTCCAGGACCTGCTCAAGTGTGCCCAATCATGTATATACAACTTCCATTTGATGATGGAATGGTGCTGTGCATGACACACTTTACGGCTAGATGGGTCAGAAGGCACCCAGTTCATGATAGGCAGTACAGGTCGCATAGTGACTTGATGACCCATAGTCAAATGTTCAGTTTCCACCAAAGCCGAGTAACAGGTCAAGAGCTGTCTCTTAAAAGGAGAGTAGTTATCTGCAGAAGATGACAGGTTCTTGCTCCAAAATCCTAGAAGTCTTTGCTGTTATTCCCCTATGGGAGCCTGCCAAGGGCTCCAAACAGCATCCCTATCTGACACTGAAACCTCAAGCACCATTGGATCTGCTAGGTCATATGTGCCAAGTGGCAGACAGCTTGCACAGCAGCCTGGACCTGTTGCAGAGCCTTCTTCTGTTCTGGACCCCACCCAAAACTGGCAGCCTTTGGGAGTCACTGGGTAAATGGGCTGGAGTAACACACCCTAATGAGGAATGTATTGCCTCCAAAATCCAAATAAGCCTACTAGGCATTGTGCCTCTTTCTTGGTTGTAGGAGGGTCAAATACAGCAATTTATTCTCCAGTTTAGAATATCTCAACAGGCCCCAAACCACAGAACCCCTAGAAATTTTACTGAGGTAGATTGTCTCTCAATTTTAGTCAGATTTATTTCCCATCCTCTGGCATGCAAATGTCTCCAATGTGTTTACTACTTCTTGCTCACTGGATCCAATCAACATAACGTCATCAATGTAATGGACCAGTGTGATATCTTGTGGAAGCAAAAAGGGACTAAGGGCTCTCCAAAAAGATTATGACAGAAAGATGGAGAGTAGATATACCCCTGTGATAGGACAGTAAAGGTATATTGCTGTCCTTACCAGCTGAAGGCAAATTGCTTCTGTTGGGGCTTATAAACAGGAATGGAGAAAAAGGCATTTGTACAGTCAATGGTTGCATACCAGGTACCAGGAGATGTGTCATTTTGCTCAAGCAATCAAACCACATCTGGTACAGCAGCTGCAATTGGAGTCACCACTTGGTTAAGATTACAGTAATCCACTGTCATTCTCCAAGATCTGTCTGTCTTCTGCACAGGCCAAATGGGAGAATTTAACAGGGATGTGGTGGGAATCACCACCTCTGTGTCTTTCAAGTCCTTGATGGTGGCACTAATCTCCGCAATCCCTCCAGGGATGTGATATTGTTTTTAATTTACAATTTTCTAGGTAGAGGCAGCTCTAATGGCTTCCATTTGGCCTTTCCCACCATAATTAGCCCTCACCCTACCAGTCAGGGAGCCAACGTGGGGGTCCTGCTAGCTGTTAAGTATGTCTATGCCAATTATGCATTCTGGCACTGGGTGAATGACCACAGGATGAGTCCAGTGACTCACTGGACCCACTGTAAGTCAGACCTGAGCTAAAACTCCATTAATTACCTGACCTCCATAAGCCCCTACTTTAACTGAAGGACCACATTGACATTACGAGTTGCCTGGAATCAACATCAGCTCAGAGCCACTATCCACTAGTCCCCGAACGTCTGATCATTTCCCTTTCCCCAGTGCACACTTACCCTGGTAAAAGGCCAGTGGTCTCCTTGGGGAAAGATGGGTGAAAGATTCACTACATAAATTGTTGGTAATGTAGTGTGGTCCTTCCTCAAGGGGACCCGGCCTCCCCTTCATTCAAGAGGTTCTGGTTCTGTAAACTGGCTAAAGTCTGAAAATTGATTAAGGGGCCATGATTCTCTGTTTTTATAATTCAAGTTAGTATTTTGTCCATTCGACTTACAAGTTTTCTGTTTGTATAATTTAAGTGGGAATTCAGTAAGCTTCCTATCAATTTCACTTCTAGGAATACTGTGATTAATTAGCCAATGCCAGAGCTCTACACGATTGCTGCTTTGCCTCTTTTGTCCATTATGGTAGCTATGCCCACCTTGCCTTTGACAATTGAGTGCTGCCACTTGGCCTCTGCCACCTAAGGATCCAATTGTTCCCATTGTATTTAAATTTTGTAGTTGAGTAATTGTGGTTCCCACCTTTAGGGAACCTAATATGCAGAAAACAACAACAATAGGGCTCTTCAAAGATGCAAGTACTGCCCTCACAAATCTATTTCACAAGGCATAGGTCAAGGGTATATATTCTGGACCCTCCCAGCTGGGATGAGTAGGTCTAAAGTGACTAATCCAATCCACGATCCCAATCTCCTAAGCCTTTGGATCCCTTTCTCTACATTAAACCAAGGGAGATCAGGCATTTCCAGGTCACTCAGAGTGGGCCATCTTTTAATCTATATTTCAGCAAACCAAGTAAGTAAACTATTAAAACCTTTTTTAACACCCTGAGCTGCAACATTAAATGCAGAGTCCCTACTGAGTGGGCCCAAATCAATAAATTCCACCTGATCCAAGTCTATGTTGCTTCCACCATTATTCCATGCCCTTTGTATCCATTCCAATTCCTGTTCTCCAGATTGCTGTTTATATAATTTAGAGAACTCAGACAGTTGTTTTCAAGTGTAGCACACCTCCTCAGGGGTCACACTTTCAAGCTCACCTCTAGGGGCCCACAATGACTTTAGTCTACTGATAGGTCTAGAAGCAAACAGAGGTGTTGGGGGTGGCTTCTGAGGAGAATCAATATTATCCTGCCTGGCAACTGCCTCACTGGAGGCCATCACTGTTGCCACAGGCAGTGCAGGGTTTATCTCCTCAGACAAAGGTGGAAAGGCTGATGGCAGCATGGGTCAGGGAGGGGATGTTGTCACTACTGGGGATGGTAAAGCTGTTCCTTCTGGCAAAAAAGTTTCATCAGAATTTACAAACACAGTGTCCCCAGCTTCATCAGGGTCTTCTCACACATCCCCATTCCAAGTTGCAGCGTCCCATTATTTTCCAATAAATGCCTTCACTTTAACAGTAGACACCTGGCAAGGAAGTCCATGCATCTTTCATTGCAGGTCAGCCACTTTCATGACAAGAACCTGTGTCTGTTTTTCTACAATGTCAGCTCTCTCTCAGTAGGAGATAAGACTCTCACTCAGGGCAATCTTAGCAGATCTGAAGCTCAGTATCTGCTTCTGAAGCCAGGAGACAGAATCCCTGAGTTCATCATTTTCTTTCATCATTTTGTCCACTGAACTTTGGAGCAACCAACCAGATTCATTATGTTCCTTGGTTCTCCATATATGGCCAATGGTATTATGTATAGAGTCACTAAACTCCTTGCCTTTCATGAGCAGTGAATCAGGAGTGTCAAATGCATTTATTTTGCATAACTCTCTAAATAGTTCATGCCAAGGAATATCGGTGTTCTCCATACTATTAGAAGTAGAGTCCTTAGCATTTTTGGGTCTACTCATATTAAGCAGCCAACTTCAGAAACCCCAAAACCAAGGAAAAAACTTCATCATTTATATTATATTCCTCTAGAATCACCCCACTTCTGGTACCAAAATCTTTATTAGTCAAGGTTCTCTGGGAGGAACAGAACTAATAGGACATATATATGAGTTTATTGAGTATTAACTTACATAATCACAAGGTCCCACAATAGGCTGTCTGCAAGCTGAGGAGCAAGGAGAGCCAGTCCAAGTTGCAAAATTGAAGAACTTGGAGTCCAATGTTTGAGAGAAGGAAGCATCCAGCACAGGAGACACATGTAGGCTAGGAGGCTAGGGTCATCTTGCCTTTTCATGTTTTTCTGCCTGCTTTATATTTCCTGGAAGCTGATTAGATTTTGCTCACCAGATTAAGGCTGGATTTGCCTTCCCCAGCCCACTGACTCAAATGTTAATCTCTTTTGGGCAACACCCACACATACACACCCAGGATTAATATTCTGTATCCCTCAATCCAATCAAGTTGACACTCAGTATTAACCATCACAGACATCAACTTATTTAGGTTTCACATATGAGTAAGATGATGTGACATTTGTCCTTTGGTGCCTGGCTCATTTTACCTAACATAACGTCCTCCAGGTTTATCCATGTTGCTGCAAATACCAGGATTTCATTCTCTTTTGTAGCTGAGTAACATTCCATTGTTTATAAATACTACATTTTCTTTAGCTATTCATCTTTTGATGGACATTTAGGTTGATTTCATATCTGGCTAATACAAATAGTGCTGGAATAGAGATGAGAGTATAGGTATCTCTTTGACAAATAAATTTCAATTTCTTTGGATATATATTCAGCAGTAGGATTGTTGAATTATATGTAGTTCTACTTTTCGTTTTTTGAGAAACCTCCATAGTATTTCCCATATGACTACACTAATTTACATTCCCACCAACAGTGTATAAGAGTTCCCTTTTAACTCTATCATTACCAGCATTTGTTAGTTTTTTGTCTTTTTGACGATAGCCATTCTAACTGGTGTGAGATGACATTTCATTGTGGTTTTGATTTGCATTTCCCTGATGATGAATGATGTTGAAAATTTTGTCATATACCTGCTGGTTATTTGTCATTTGTATATCTTCTTTTGAGAAATGTCTATTCAGGTCTTTTGCCTGTTTTTAAATCAGATTATTTAGGGTGTGTTTTTTTTTTCTGCTATCAAGTTGTTTGATTTTGTTATATATATTCCTGATATCGATCCCTTGTCAGATGCATTGTTCATAAATATTTTCTCCCATTCTATATGTTGTCTCTTCACTCTGTTAATTATTTCTTTTGCTATGCAGAAGCATTTTAGTTTGATGAAATCCCACTTGTCTATTTTTGCTTTTGTAGTCTACAATTTGGGGTCTTACCCAAAAAATCCTTGCCCTGAACAATATCATGAAGCATTTCTCCTGTGCTTATTCTTTTAGCAGTTCTATAGTTTAGAGCCTTACATTTGAGTCTTTAATCCATTTTGAGTTAATTTTTTTTTCTAGGCAAGAACTTTAACGAATTGAACTGTTATTGACAACATCCAAAAACAGTGTAATATATACAAAATTATCATTTTTATATCAGCAGAAAATTTCACATGTTGCCAACAGTACACATCTGGCTGACCACTAAGGGGCTGGCATAGTACATACACCCATGACAGGACAACTGGGACATTGGTGAACATGCCTGTGCCTCACTACAAATTCTCCTTTCCATGAGAAATGTACAGAAGGAGAGATATAGAGCGTGTACCCCCCAAAAAGGGTGAGGCTGGGGACTCTGTCAGAAAGCACTCTCAGGGGTTCCTATGCCCAGTGCACAGAACTTCAGGGTGATGACCAGCCAATACTTGGGCTGCTTTTTCTGTCACAGTGCTTGTTAAAGCTCAGCTGCACTGCAGCCTCCATGGCCTGGATCTTGGTGGCGCTCTCCCAAACAAATGTTTTATTCTCAGTCTGTTGCTGCTCACTGGGCCTCTTAGTCAGGGGCTCCACTGACCAGTAGATGTTGTAGTACAGGTGTGTGGTCAGCGTTCATGTAGTCATCCAGGTATTCTGCATCCAGCTGCTGCTGCCACCATTGGTCTTCTCTGTGCCTCTGGGTCTCTGCAAAGTACTGGCAGAGGTCCTGGGTGACTTCCATATTGCTTAGGTCGCATTCTACCTCCCCACCTGACTTGGTCTCCATCTCCTCCTCTTTAGACTAAGCTTGGTCTTCTCTTCTGGATGCCTGGATCCTACTACTGTCATGTGGATGCAGCCCAGACCTTCTGAAATCTGTAGAACTGAGGTAGGAGTCCTGCCAGGCCATGTGATGGTCAGAGAAGGACATAGGATATCCAGCCTGGTTGTCGTAAGCTCTTCAGGGAAGAACTGCAGGAGGAAATGACCATGGAAGACTGAAATAGGATTCCACAGCCTTTCTACAGGCATTCTGGTGGCTTTGCATCCAAGCCATGACATGATGATAATGTTGCCAATAACGTAAATACACCTGATGAGAGAACCAAAACTCAGTAGCTCTCAAAGTTGATGCCTTTACTGCCATCACTGATTATGAAAGTCCAAATGGGCTCCAAAATTCATGAGTACACAGCTTGCAGCTTCTGAGCAGTGGGCAAGCAGGGGCCCATTTTTCACTGGAGAGACAGAGGAGTAGTCAGGAGAAGGCTGTTCCCAGGGCAACTCTGAGGTGATTTTTGTATAGGGTAAGAGAGAGGAGTCTAGTTCCATTCTTCTACATGTGGATATCCAGTTTTCCTAGCACCATTTATTGAAGCAACTGTTCTTTCCCCCATTGTGTGTTCTTGGCACAAAAATCAGTTGGTTGTAAATGCATGGATTTATCTGGGCTCTTTATTTTGTTTCAGTAGTTTATCAGTCTGTTTTTATGTCAATGGCATGCTGTTTTGGTTACTATAACTATAGTATATTTTGAAGTCAGGTAGTGTGATACCTCCAGCTTTGTTCTACTCAAGATTGCTTTGACTATTCTGAGTCTTTTGTGGTTCCATATGAATTTTCAGATTGTGTTTTTTATTTCTGTGAAGAATGTCATTGCTAGGGATTGCACTGAATCTGTAGATCGCTTTGAATAGTATTTATTATTTTTAATAGATGAAATTCTTGCAAGATTCACTCTATAAGTCAGGTTATGGGTACAGAAAGATATACATATAGTATGTTCACATAATTATACATATGTTCTTATATATCATTACAGGTAAGTTGCTTTTGTTAAATGAATGAATAAAATATTAATGAGATTTGCAGAAACATAAAATCCCAAGGTAGAAAGAAATATTAAAAGTCATCTGGTATATCCCACTTCCCAACTGATACTTGAGTCTTCTCTTCAGTACCCCACTAACTGGTCATCCATCCTCTGATTGAACATTTCCATTTGATGGTAAATGCACCATTTGTTTAAATAAGTTCTATTCTGTCTTTGGACAGCTCAGACTAATATGTTCTATTTCACATTTGGACCCATATTGCTTTTCATTTAACCTCACCCTCTATAGCCAACATAACAAATGGAAACGGAAAGCTCTATGGTCAAAGAGTGAATGCAAAAAGAATGTCTGCTTTCAGAGTTCTCATAAAACCAGATTACAGACCCATGAACTTGTCCATTTTTAGGAGTAAGGAAACTTGGGACCACAGAGTAACATTGTGCAAGACCATAAGGACTATTTAGTAGCAGTAAAACTAGAATTCAAGTCTCCTGATTCCTGGTGCAGTGCTCTTTATGTATGTTTTCCTCCAATATCCTTAGTGGTTTAAGAACATGGACTATGGGACAACAATGTCTGGGTTTGAATCCCACCTCCACAACACAATAGATGTATAATTTGAGGCAAGCTACTTACCTGCTCTGTGCTTCAGTTTCTCATCTGCAATATGAAGATAATAATAGTACCTCTTCATACATTTTGGGAAGATTGTTTGTGTTAGCATTGCTATCTTCTTAATAAGTGCTGAGAACGTAGTAAAATTTACTCAATACATATTGGTTATTATTATCATTTATCATCTTTTCAAACTTGCAAAACACTGCAGAGCCATATTACCAATGAGTTCCTAAGAATCTTTAGGCTCCCCTAAAACATATTTGACTCTGGAGCATTCCTTCTTTCCTTTGAGGAAAAAACAATGTAAGCTTCCTAATTATTATATATAAAATATATATGCTATATATAGATATATAAATAATACATAATCTAAAAGCTATTGTATACTACCTTCAAACTCCTCTCAAAGAAATCAGTCCTTTTAACAGTTTATTAAATCTATGGTCCTGGCAGAGATTTTGGTAAACTTTCTGACTTGGGTACCAAAGAGCAAACCTTTTCTTCCCAGCACACCCAGAAGTTTCTAAGTGCACTCAGGAGAAGATATAAATAAAGAATTGCAAGCAAATATAAAAAGAACAGGCAAATCACCATTTTAAAAGGTCATCTGTTACCCCATGGAAAAGTTTGAAAAGGCATACAATTAATTCTCTATAATTCAAGTCAATGAAAACAGTAGCCAACTAATCATTTTTTCCACAAGTTCTCTTTATAAATAAATGTCATCTATCAAGTGCCAACTCATGGCTAGATCACTACACGCATAAACCTATTATTAGCCAGCTCCTAGTTATATTAGCTGGAAGATTTCAAGGCAGAAGGAAGTTAGATACTAAGGAGATCTACTTTGGATATTTATGCAAAGTTAGGAAGTCAAAGATTGCATCTACAGCTATTTAAAATGAAATAAAATAATAAAATAAAATAAGATAAAATAAATGTATAAAACCCTGTCCTTTTCCTTTCATTTTTTCTGGATGCATTAAGTACAAGACATTTAAGCCAAAATTTTCTTCAGACAGAAGTCAAAACTTTCTGAGATAAAAAGGATATTAACTACACATTAACACTGGGTCAGGTGGTAATTGCAAATTCTCCTTATTTATTTTAAGGCTTTGTAAAACAGCAGAAGAGAAAGAGGTGGGAAGAATATGAGTAGAATCAAAGTATGGATACACTGGACTCCCATAAGTATAGACCATGGCATTTGAAAAATTTTGGAAATCCTTCTGTGTCTGTTCCATATTTGGGACAATTAACATACTGCAAATATACTGATAAGATAAAAATTCCAACCATGTAACAAAAACGCAGTTGACAACTTGTACATTATGCAATTATGACTGTCATTTTATTACTGTTATTTATTTATTGGTGTAATTACATTTTTTCAATGTCATAATGTAATAATAAAGGATTTGTCATTACTAAGTTAACCTCCAAACATCTCTGACCTCAGGGGAGGTAGTTGCACACTTTCAGTCCAAAATGAGCTGTCAGTTACCACAATGACATTTTGATGACTACATTACCTTGTAATTAAATGTCTCAACAAACTTCTGCTTTTGACTGACAGGTAGTTAAGACTATCATTGACCACAGGGCAGTTTTTTTATATTTCAAGAATAATTTTCCTTGCATTTCAAAACTAATTTTTTATCACTGAAGCAGAAGGGCAAGGCTTTAAAATTAAAATGTCTTCAGTAATATAGTTATGAACCTATATTTGGCACTGATAAAACAAAGAAAATTCTGCTACATTAGATGTATCTGTTGCACAATCCATTGTCTTGTTGGAAAAGTTTGATTAATAAATTTTTATGATGTTCTTTACTAGTATTATAGGACATACAAATAATTCCATCACTTTTCTCTCCCATGCCAGATTTTTCCGTGACTGATGTAAGAGAAAGCCCCAAATAATGGATTTTTGTATATGCTTTATAATCTTTATTCCTCTTACCATTCTTAAGTCCAATGTGTTACTTCAGTATTTGAAGGGCAATATAGGTCACAAATAACACAAACATTGTATTCTTTCTCCCTTTTTCCAGTTACCTTCCTTAATAAGTGAACAACTAAAGGAATCCACTTCATACTACATTGTTCACAATATGGCCAATAACCTTTGTACTGCTTCAGTTTGAAATAAAATTTTTCTTAGCTGGTGCTAAATATTTATTCCATTTTAATAATTTTTAAACCAAAGGAAGCTGAATGAGCACAGAAAATGGCAAAATACAATTTCCATGTGCCATACCCTGACTAATATAACTATAAATTGTATAGTCAAGTATTCAAGTATAAAGCCACTGAGCATCTAAATGAAGAGGACCCACCTGAATTTTATTTTTGCTTATTTTTATTAGGCTAAACTTTTTTTATTATTATACTTAAAGTTTTAGGGTACATGTGCATAATGTGCAGGTTTGTTACATATGTATACATGTGCCATGTTGGTGTGCTGCACCCAGTAGCTCGTCATTCACATTAGGTATCTCTCTTAATGCTATCCCTCCCCCCTCCCCCTCCCCCCACCCCACAGCAGGCCCCACTGTGTGATGTTCCCCTTCCTGTGTCCATGCGTTCTCATTGTTCAATTCCCACCTATGAGCGAGAACATGCGGTGTTTGGTTTTTTGTCCTTGCGATAAATTAAGAACTGGAATACTAATAAAATAAACTTTTTAAAAACAAGTCTCTCTCATGATTAAAATAAAAGTAATACAAAATGAAAAAACCCATTAGTAAAGTGAAATAACATTAAAACCCAAGATTGTCAGTATGAAATTAAATATACACATTTTTCTTAAGCACTATCATGCAATTTTCTTTTGCAAAGAAGTAAAGTTCAGTTCATTCAAGGTTCTTCATTAAGTATTCTATTTGGGATGCCTATATAATTAATGGCTAATGGGTACAAACATAGAGTCAGAATAAGTCCTAATGTTCTATACCAGGGTAGGGTGACTATAGTTAACAACAATGTATTGTATATTTCAAAACAGCTGAAACGGAGGACTTGAAATGTTCCCAACACATAGAAATGCTAAACACTCAACATGTTGGATACCCCTCTAGTTGACCATTACACATTCTATGCACGTAACAAAAGTTAACATGTATCCCATAAATACGTACAAATATGTACCAATAACAAATTTAAAAAATACAATGATAATCTCTAAAATAAGTTTTATGTTGTTACTGTCAGCCAACTGTGAATTTTATGGAAATATATACACCTTCTCAAAAAGCTGACAAATGGAGGAGGCCAAAGGGGGAGAAATGCCACAAATGGCCCTGATTTTAAGCCGAGCTCTATGTGAATGCATATTATTTGAAAATGTTTGCTTCTTCATTTGAATAAACACCGACATTTTTTTCAAGTTATGAAATAAACCTGACTTCTCAGAATATAAAACAAATTTTGGGTGGTAGTCACTCTTTTCCCCATTGTAGGTAAAACAAACCCAGCCTAAAGCAACCATAACAGCTCCCCATTGTCCTGAATATTCCTTAAGTAATCATATCTCAACACACATATCTTTATGAGATGCAAAAAGAAATTCAATAGCTAACTTAGATCCAGCAAAGAAGTACTGAGCATCTACTTTGTGTTGAGCACTGTCAGAATCACTGCTAAGCTGAACATGATCTATTAAACACATGTCACTGGATATAAGGAAGCTGAAGTAGAATGAAAACCCCCCTCATTGGGGGCATGGAAAAGTGGAGAGAACTGCATCACAGTGCAACATAGGAGTCATAACAAAATTGTCTCTTATTTGTCATAAAAGGTTGATCCACAGTAGCTTAATTATAAAAGGCAACCAACATTATGTATTCTCCTTCAAAAAAGATACTTTATATTCACAAATAACATTTGTGTAACTTATAAAAGTAAAGCTTGAAGCAACTAAAATATTTGTGTACAAATGAGAAATTGTTTTAAAAGAAAGATGTTGACAGAGTAAAAAGAAACTTTCTAAACTCAATATATCCCAGAATCTAAAGATACAAATTAAGAAATAATGCAAGTTGACTATGGACTGAACAAAGAGAACACTTTGATTACATTTCCTCTTAGCCAATGAACAGGGTGGAGTGTCCTTATTCAACAGCACAGTTTCACAGTCACAACAAATTTTTAACTTAACTGTGGTTTTCTTCAAACTATTATGAAAATTATGTAAATCTAGTAATATACCAAAGGTGCAGAAAAACAAAAAGAAATATGAATAAGCCAAGCAACTCACAGCTAAAATAATTTTTGCCATCATTTTACAAGTTGGACCTGAACTCTGAAAGCTTTTTTGTAAAAATAATTCAGAGATACCTGAAATGATTGATCTAATTAGGTACTTTTCAAAAGTATAAAGATCATCTTTACAATGACATTTTTAACAGAGAATTAAAGAATTGTGGATGAAAAGGACTTAGTTTGGGGTTTATTGAAATAGTACTACTCCTTGTGGCTATATTGTCTTTAAACTAAAAACCTAAGTAAGCTCCATAAAATGAACTTTACCCAGTTTATTCTATTATAAAACTTCATAAATATGTCAACAAAACCACTTGGTCATTTATCTAAGATGCCACAGTGAGATATCGTTAGAGCAAACAAGAGAATTAAGAGTGTTTCTTACAAGCCTCTATTAACTACAATATTCATGTTAGTCAGTTGTGCAGAAAAATAGAGTTAAAAGAGGAAGTAAATAAAATATAACATGTTTTCTTAAATCAGAAATTGGCCTCCCACAAAAATCATAAGAAGGAAACAGAAACTGGAGGTAGACCAAGAGGGTCAAATCACTACTGAGAATTATGGAAATATATCATTTTGGATGACAGCCATTGTACCAGCCATCTCCATCTAATGATACTGCAACACACTACCACATTCAAACATTTCTAGGGCTCTAAAGCAAAACCAATACAAACAATGCACTCAGGAACCATATTATATCCTCATATTATGAAATGAATACCTATAACATGGAAACCAATTCATTTATACAAATGTCACTTCAATAGAAGGCAGAAGGCAAGGAGGTTCACTGCTGGCCAGGCCTGAGTCACCTGTGGAACTATCTTGTCAAGTTTTATATGTCATTCTTAGAGTAACTATACATCCCAATTTCCCTGAACCCGCTTCCTTGTTTATGCCTGTTGTTGTGATGTAATTATTAATAGTGGTCACTTTCACTTTCAAAAGTGTTCCAGTTTGGAAAATAAAGTATATGATTTCCCTATTAATATCCCATTGACTATATATAAATGTCTACAATTATCTACTAGAGGAAATATTTTTACTTTCTCCTTTATCCAGAGATAGTACTTCTGATAACAATAAGAATAGACCATGAAACATTTTCTAAGCCAACATAATATGGTGTGACCATTAAGCGTTATCAGTAACAATTCAGCTATCACCAATTTAACACACTTAGCCCCTGATTCACCTGTAGTAGAGTAATTTAACAGCCTTGTACAATCTGACTGCTTTCCAATAAATTATCTTTTTGTCATTACTCTTGTCAGGAAGAGATTTCATTTAGAAGGCTTCTAAAATGTTCTACATAAAATCATATAATTACAGGACCACCTATTCCTATTACAACTAACCTCCTATGATGGGGTTGCTATATGCTTTGGTGTTCAGACAGCTGCTCACACACCACTGCAACTGACAAATTATTTTTTTACAGCAGAAAACAGAAAAGTACTCACTATCACTGTGTAGTGATGGAGGTTGTATCAGATTAGAGTGAGAGCCAGATGTGACCCATGGACTGAGAATTTGGTCTTGTTTGTCCCTTGGCCTTTGGAAAGAATGCCCAAAAGAATGTCCTAAGAAGGTTGAAGCTATTTTTTCTCTAACCCCATAATATTCTGAAAATTGAGCTACTTACCCTATTATACAGTAGCCAGACCAATGGTTTCTATGTGTACAATTGTAATGGTTTTCATTGCGTTAAGTGCTCTAATAATTATATGTCTATATATATATATATATATATACACAATTCTATTTATTTAAAGGACTGTATATGTTTCTATACATGACTCTGAAGACAGAAAAAGTATGTTTGCATATATGTGCATGCATGTGTATGTTATGACATGTGTGTCTAAATATGTGCTACATCCCTGTTTCCTAGTTCACTATCTACCAACAAGATACTACCAGTCATATGTATTATTTTATCTTTTGTGCACAATCTATACATGCCCCCCACAACCTGGATTCTCAAGAATGATCTACCATAATAAAATGAATAAGCCTAGTAAAATGTGTAAAGTCTCCAGTATATATGTCATAAATTTTACCAAATATTTTTGTGAATGATTTTTAATCAAAGTGATATGTATGTATACATCTCAAAATACATTTGAAATCAAAAGGATTCTATTAGTACTCATTTTAGAGACAAACCAAAAGAAAGCACAGTAACAAAGAGGGTCTAATAATGAAAAAATAAGATTATCCTCTGATATAAATTTATAAAACACACTGCCACTAATTCTTGCATTTGTAGGCAAACTTGAACATGGGATCTCTAACAATAAAGATTAAAGTTGACTTATATAGTTGAGGTGATGTATTTGTCACAAATTATATCAACTATGTCATGAACTCACAAGATATTTCATATATAATTTTCACAAATAATTTTTGGTAAAAAAGTTAAATTATTATTGCATCCAAAATTTTAATTAGGTGTTCAAGGCAAGATGGCAGAATAGGTTTCACCAATCATCTTCCCCACCAAAGGATATCAATTTAACAACTATCTACACACACACACACACACACACCCCTTCATAAGAACCAAAAATCAGGTGAGCACTCATAGTACCTGATTATAACTTCAAAATCACTGAAAGAGGCACTGAAGAAGTACAAAAAAAAAAGTCTTGTTCTCTGATGCCACCCATCCCAAATCCCCCTGGCTCCTCTGTCTTTTGAAGCTTATTGTGGAGACCATTTCTGTGTCTGAGGAGACAGAAATCATAGCAATTGTGAGGCATAGAACTCAGTGTTGCCCTCTTACAACAAAAAGCAAAACTCGACCAAACTCAGCTGATGCCCGACCAAGGAGAGAGCATTTAAACCAGCCCTAGTCAGAGGGGAATTGTCAATCCAAGTAGTCCAAACTTGAGTTCCCACAAGCCTCACCACCATGGGCTAAACTGTTCTGGGGCCGCAAATAAACTTGAAAGACAGTCAACACCAAGAGGATCACAACTCCTGAGCAAGCCGAAGTGTTAAACTGGTCCCAGAGAAAGTGAACTGGTTGGGTATGAAAACTACTTAGACACCAACTGAGGCAGCTAAGGGAATGCTTACATCAACCCTCCCCTAACCGCAGGCTGCACAGCTTGCAGTTCCAAAAGATACCCCATCCTTCTGCTTGAGGAGAGGAGAGATAAGAGTGAGGAGGACTTTGTCTTGCATCTTGAATACCAGCTCAGCCACAGCAGAATAGAGCACTGGTTAGTCATGAGGCATCCTTTCCAGGACCTTCCTCCTGAGCAACATTTCTGGACCCATCCTGGGCCGTAAGGGAACCTTCTAACTTGAAGGGAATGACCAAGACCTGGAAGAAATCATCACCTGCTAACTGAAGAGCCCTTGGCCCCTGAATAACCAGCAGTGATACCCAGATACTACATCAAGGGCTGTGAGACACTGAGACTTGCTGGCTTCAGGTGAGACTACACACTCCCAGCTATGGTGGCTACAGGGCAAGACTCCTTCCACTTGAGAAAAGTAGAGAGAAAAGTAAATGGGACTTTGTCCCACAACCTTAGGTACCAGCTCTGCCACAGGATAATAAAGCACCAAACCAGCCTTTGAGGTTACTTATTCCAGGACTTGGCTCTAGTACAGCATTTCTGTACCTGCCTTGGGCAAGAGGGGAGCCCACTGCCCTGAAGAGTCAGTCCAAAGTCAAAGTATTCAACACAAGCTGAGTGAACAGCCCTGGGTCTTAAGGAAATATCAGTGGTAGTCTGGCAATATTTCCTGTGGGCCTATGGTACTGGTAGCCACTGGGTGAGGCTCCTCTGCATTTAAGAAAGGGAGGGAAGAGTGAAAAGGACTCTGTCTTGTGGTTTGAGTGCCAGGGCAGCCACAGTACAATAGAATACACAATTACACCTCTAAAGTATGTGGCTCTAGGGCCTGCCTGCCAGACAGCACCTCTGGATATGCCAGGGGTCTTGGGGGAGCTCACCACTCTGAAGGGAAGGACACAGGTCTGGAGGCTTTTCTACTGCTGATTGTAGAGCCCCAGGGCCTTGAGCAAACATAGGCAGTAACCAGGGAGGGGTTACAGCAGGCCTTGTGTGAGACTCAGTGCTGTGGTGGCATCAGGTCTGACCCAGTGCAGTCATAGAAGTGGTGGCCATAGAGGTACTTGTGTCACTCCACCTCTAGCTTTAGGTGACTCAGAACAGAGAGAAAGACTCCTTTTCTTGGGAGATAATAAGGGAGAAGAACAAAAATCTCTCTCCTAAAAATCTGGAGAATTCTCTGCAATCTTGTCCAAGACCATCAAGGTAATACCTCTAGGAGTCTGCAAGAGTCACAGAGCTAACTGGGCTTAGGGTGCTCCCTAAAGCACATACAGCTTAGATTGCATCACCCAAGTCCTTTCAAATATCTGGAAAGCCATCACAAGAAGGATAGGTACAAACAAACACAGACTGAGATGAATACAAAAAATACCTAACACTTCAATTCCCAGACACTGAGGAATATATACAAGCATCAAGACCCTCTAGGAAAACATGACCTCACCAAATGAACTAAATAAGGCACCAGGTACGAAAACTGGAGAAACAGAGATATGTGACCTTTTAGATAGAGAATTCAAAACAGCTGTTTTGAGAAAACTCAAAGAAATTCAACATAACGCAGAGAAGGAATTCAGATTTCTATCAGATAAATTTAATTAAAACGTAGAAATAATCAAAAATAAGCAGAAATTCTGGAGCTAAAAAAATGTAATTGGCACACTGAATAATGCATTAGAGTCTTAAAAGTAGAGTCAATCAAGTAGAATAATAAGTTCATGAGCTTGAAAACAGGCTATTTAAAAATACACAGTTAGAAGAGATAAAAGAAAAAGACAAAAACAACGAAGCACACCTACAAGATCTAGAATATAGACTCAAAAGGGCAAATCTAAGAGTTACAGGCCATGAAGAGCAGACAGAGAAAAATGCAGCGGTAGAAAGTTTATTCAAAGGGATAATAACAGAGAATTTCCAAAACCTGGAGAAAGATATCAATATTGATGCACAGGAAGGTTATAGAATACCAAGTAGATTTAACCCAAAGAAGACTAACTCTAAGCATTTCATAATCAAACTCCCAAAGGCCTAAGATAAAGAAAAGATAGTAAAAGCAGCAAAAGAAAAGAAACAAATAACATACAATGGATCTCCATTACAGCTGGCAGCAGACTTTTCAATGGAAACCTCACAGGCCAGTAAAGAGTGGCAAGACGTATTTAAAATGCTGAAGGAAAAAAATATATTTACCCTAGAATAGTATATCTGGCAAAAATATCCTTGAAACATGAAGGAGAAGTAAAGACTTTCCCAGACAAACAAAAGCTGAGGGATATAATCAACACCAGACCTAGACCTATTACACATAAGTGACATGCTAAATGAAGTCCTTCAATGAGAAACAAAAGAACATTAATGAGCAATAAGAAATCATCTGATGGTACAATCCTCACTGGTAATATTAATAGTAATTACAGAAAAAAACACAGACTATTACGACACAGTAACTGTGGTGTGTAAATACTCTTACTTTATATAGAAACACTAAACAATGAATGAATAAAAAATAATAACTACAACTACATTTTCAGACATAGTAAAATAAGATTTAAATAGAAACAACTAAAAGTTTAAAAGTTGGAGAATGAAGCTAAGGCATAAAGTTGTTGTTACATTTCCTTTTTGCTTGTTTGTTTGCAAGTTTATGCAAACAGTGTAAGTTGTTATGAGCTTAAAACAATGGTTTATAAAATAAAATTTGCAATCCCCATGTTAACCTTAAAGCAAAAAAATATGAGGGGTCCAAAATATATATATAAAGCAAGAAACTAAACAGTATCACCAGAGGAAACCACCTTCTCTAAAAGGAACACAGGAAGGGAAAAAATGAAGGAGGAGAATACCACAAACTACCAAAAATCAAACAACAAAATGGCAGGAGTAAGTCCTTACTTACCAGTAATAACAACAAATGTAAATAGACTAAACTCTCCAATCAAAACAGACTGGCTGAATGGATGGAAGAACAAGAACCATTGATTTGTTGCCTACAAGAAACACACTTCACCTATAAAGACACATATAGACTGAAAACAAAGGAAAGGAAAAAGATATGCCATGCCAAGGCAAACAAAAAAGAGCATGAGTACCTACACTTATATCAGAAAAACTAGATTTCAAGAAAAAAAACTATGAGAGACAAAGAAAGTCATTATATAACAATAAAGGAGTCAATTCAGCAAGAAAATACAACAATTTAAATATATATACACCCAACACTGGAGCACCCAAATATATAAAGAAAATATTATTAAAGCTAAAGAGAGGCGAGACCCCAATACAGTAATAACTGAAGACTTCAATATGCCACTTTTAGCATTGGACAGATCTTTCAGACAGAATATCAACAAAGAAATATTGAATGGACATGATCTGCACTTATAGGCCAAATGAACATAATAGATATTTACAGAACATTTCATCCTACTGCTGCAGAACGCACATTCCTCTACTCAGCATGTGGATCATTGTAAAAAAAAAGACCATACCTTAGGTCATAAAACAAGTCTTAAAACATTCACAAAAATTGAAATAATACCACGCATCTTCTCTGAACACAATGAAACAAAACAATATCAAGAGGAATTTTGGAAACTATATAAATACACAAATTAAACCATATGCTTCTAAATCACCAGCGGGTCAATCAATTATTTAAGATGGAAAAATTTTCTTAAAACAAATAATAATAAAAATACAACATACAAAAATTGATGGGATACAGTAATAGCAGTACTAAGAGAAAAGTTTATAGCTATAAGTGCGTACATCAAAAATGAAGTAAAACTTCAAATAAACAATCTGATGAGATATCTTAAAGAACTACAAAAGCAAGAGCAAACCAAACCCAAAATCACTAGAAGAAAAGAAATAACCATGAGAACAAAAATAACTGAAATTGAAACAAAAATAATGCAAAAAACGAATGAAACAAAAGGCTGATATTTTTAAAAGTTAAGTAAAATTGACAAACCGTAAGCCAGACTAGCTGATCAAAGAAGAAAGAAGATTCAAATAAATAAAAAAGATTAAATAAATGAGAGAAGATCCAAATAAATACAAATAAGTAAATAAATATAAAAGGAGACATTACAACTAATACTGAGAAATTCAAAGGATCATTAGTGGCTACTGTGATCAATTACATGTCAATAAATTGGAAAATCTAGAAGAAATGGACAACTTCCTAAACATATATAACCCACCAAGATTGAACCATGAAGAAGTTCAAAACCTGAGCAGACCAATAACAAGTAATGAGATTGAAGCCAAAATGAGATCAAAGTAACAAGATTGAATAAATGAGATCGAAGCTGAACAGTCTCCCAGTAAAGAAAAGCGTGCAACCCAACAACTTCCTGTTGAATTCTACAAAACATTTAAAGAAGAACTAATACCAATCCTACTCAAACAATTCTGAAAAATAGGTGAGGAAGAATGCTTCCAAACTCATTCTATGAAACCAGTACTACTCTGATTCCAAAACCAGACAAAGACACATAAAAAAAAAGAAAGAAAGAAAAGAAAACTACAGGCCAGTAACTCTGATGAATATTGCTGTGAAAATTCTCAACAAAATACTAGCAAACAAAATTCAACAATAAATGTAAAAGATCATTTATCATGACCAAGTGGATTTGTCCTTGGGATACAAGGATAGTTCAACATAAACAAATTAATTATTGTGATAAGTCATATCAATGGAATGAAGAACAATAACCATATGATCATTTCAATTGATGCTGAAAAGGCATTTGATAAAATTCAACACCCCTTCATGATAAATACCCTTAAAAAACTGGGGATAGAAAGAACATAATATAAGCCATATATGACAGACTAAAAGCTAGTATCATACTTACTGGGGAAAAACTGAAAGCCTTTCCTTTAAGATCTGGAACATGACAAGAATGCCCACTTTCATCACTGTTATTTAATGTAGTATTGGACGTTTTAGCTAGAGCAATCAGACAAGAGAAAGATATAAAGGGCATCCAAATTAGAAAGGAAGAAGTCAAATTATCCTTGTTTGCAGAGGGTATAATATTATAATTGGAAAAAACTAAAGAATACACCAAAAAAAATTAAAACTGATAAATTCAGTAAAGTCGTGGGACACAAAATCAACGCACAAAAGTCAGCAGGATTTCATATATGTGTGTGTATATATATATGTATATATATATATATATATATATATATATACTTTAAGTTCTAGGATACATGTGCAGAACATGCAGGTTTGTTACATAGGTATACACCTGCCATGGTGGTTTGCTGTACCCATCAACCCATCTATATTAGGTATTTCTCCAAATGCTATCCCCACCCCAGTCCCCCCACCCCCAACAGGCCCCAATGTGTGATGTTCCCCTCCCTGTGTCCATGTGTTCTCATTGTTCAAATCCCATTTATGAGTGAGAATATGGTGTTTGGTTTTCTGTTCCTGTGTTAGTTTGCTGAGAATGATAGTTTCCAGCTTCATCCATCTCCCTGCAAAGGACATGAACTCATCCTTTTTTACAGCTGCATAGTATTCCGTAGTGTGTATGTGCCACATTTTCTGTATCCATTCTATTATAGATTGGCATTTGGGTTGGTTCTGAGTCTTTGCTATTGTGAACAGTGCTGCAATAAACATACATGTGCATTTGTCTTTATGTGGAATGATTTATAATCCACTGGGTACATACCCAGTAATGGGATTGCTGGGTCAATGGTATTTCTAGTTCTAGATCCTTGAGGAATTGCCACACTGTCTTCCACAATGGTTGAATTAATTTAAACTCCAACCAACAGTGTAAAAGTGTCCCTATTTCTCCACATCCTCTCCAGCATCAGTAGTTTCCTGACTTTTTAATGATCAGTATTCTAAATGGCATGAGATGGTATTTCATTGTGATTTTGATTTGCATTTCTCTAATGACCAGTGATGAAGAGCTTTTTCTCATATGTTTGTTAGCTACATAAATGTCTTCTTTTGAGAAGTGTCTGTTCATATCATTTGCCCAATTTTTCATGGGGTTGTTTGTTTGTTTCTTGTAAATTTGTTTAAGTTCTTTGCAGATTCTGGATATTAGCCCTTTGTCATATGAATAGATTGAAAAAATTTTTCTCTCATTCTGTAGGTTTCCTGTTCACTCTGATGATAGTTTCTTTTTCTGTGCAGAAGCTCCTTAGTTTAATTAGATCCCATTTGTTAATTTTGGCTTTTGTTGCCATTGCTTTTGGTGTTTTAATCACGAAGTCTTTGCCCATGCCTATGTCCTGAATGGTATAGCCTACCTTTCCTTCTAGAGTTTTTATGATTTTAGGTCTTTAATCCATTTTAAGTCAATTTTTGTATAAGGTGTAAGGAAGGGGACCAGTTTCCTTTTTCTGTATATGGCTAGCCAGTTTTCCCAACACCGTTTATTAAATAGAGAATCCTTTCCCCATTGCTTGTTTTTGTCAGGTTTGTCAAAGATCAGATGATTGTAGATGTGTGGCATTCATTCTGAGGCCTGTGTTCTGTTCCATTCATCTACATATCTGTTTTGGTACCAGTACCATGCTGTTTTGGTTACTGTAGCCTTGTAGTATAGTTTGAAGTCACATAGCATGATGCCTCCAGCTTTGTTCTTTTTGCTTAGGATTGTCTTGGCTATATGGGCTCTTTTTTGGTTCCATACGAAATTTAAAGTAAATTTTTCTAATTCTTTGAAGAAAGGCAATGGTAGCTTGATGGGGATAGCATTGAATCTATAAATTACTTTGGCCAGTAAGGCTATTTTCACGATATTCATTCTTCCTATACCTGAGCATGGAATGTTTTTCCATTTGATTGTGTCCTCTCTTATTTTCTTGAGAAGTGGTTGGAGTTTTCTTTGAAGAGGTCCTTCACATCCCTAGTAAATTTTATTCCTAGGAATTTTATGATCTTTGTAGCAACTGTGAATGGGAGTTCACTCATGATTTGGTTCTCTGTTTCTCTATTATTGGTGTATAGGAATGTCTGTGCTTTTTGCACATTGATTTTGTATCCTGAGACTTTGCTGAAGTTGCTTATCAGCTTAAAGAGATTTTGGGCTGAGACGATGGGGTTTTCTAAATACACAATCATGTCATCTACAAACAGAGCCAATTTGACTTCCTCTCTTTCTATTTGAATACACTTTATTTCTTTCACTTGCCTGATTGCCCTGGCCGGATCTTCCAATATTATGTTGTATAGAAGTGGTGAGAGAGGATATCCTTGTCTTGTGCCAGTTTTCAAAGGGAAGGCTTCCAGCTTTTGCCCATTCAGTATGATACTGGCTGTGTGTTTGTCATAAATAGCTCTTATTATTTTGAGATATGTTCCATCAATACTTAGTTGATTGAGAGTGTTTAGCATGATGGGGTGTTGAATTTTATTGAAGGCCTTTTCTGCATCTACTGAGATAATCGTGGTTTTTGTCACTGGTTCTGTTCATGTGATGGATTACATTTATTAATTTGTGTATGTTTAACCAGCCTTGCATCCCAGGGATGATGCCAACTTGATCATGGTGGATAAGCTTTTTGATGTGCTGCTGGATTCGGTTTGCCAGTATTTTATTGAGAATTTTCGCACTGATGTTCATCAGGGATATTGGCCTGAAATTTTGTGTGTTTGTGTATGTGTTCAATTTTAGAATAAGTGTGATGTGGTGCTGAGAAGAATGTATATTCTGTTGATTTGGGGTGGAGAGTTCTGTAGATGTCTGTTAGGTTTGCTTGGTACAGAGCTGAGTTCAAGTCCTGAATATCCTTGCTAATTTTCTGTCTCATTGATCTGTCTAATATTGACAGTGGGGTTTTAAAGTCTTCCACTATTATTGTGTGGGAGTCTAAGTCTCTTTTTAGGTCTCTAAGAACTTGCTTTATGAATCTGGATGCTCCTGTATTTGGTGCATGTATATTTAGGGTAGTTAGCTCTTCTTATTGCATTGATCCCTTTACCATCATGTAATGCCTTTCTTTGTCTCTTTTGATCTTTGTTGGTTTAAAGTCTGTTTTATCAGAGACTAGGATTGCAAACCCTGCTATTTGTGCTTTCCATTTGCTTGGTAAATATTCCTCCATCCCTTTATTTTGAGGCTATGTGTGTCTTCACATGTTTGATGGGTCTCCTGAATACAGCACCTCAATGGGTCATGACTCTTTATCCAATTTGCCAGTCTGTGTCTTTTAATTGGGGCATTTAGCCCATTTACATTTAAAGTTAATATTGTAATGTGTGAATTTGATCCTGTTGTTATGATGCTACCTGGTTTTTGCCCATTAGTTGATGCAGTTTCTTCATAGTGTTGATGGTCTTTACCATTTGGTATGTTTTTGCAGTGACTAGTACCAGTTTTTCCTTTCCATGTTTAGTGCTTTCTTCAGGAGCTCTTGTAAGGCAGGTCTGGTGGTGACAAAATCTCTTAGCATTTGCTTGTCAGGAAAGGATTTTATTTCTCCTTTGCTTATGAAGCTTAGTTCGGTTATATATGAAACTCTGGGTTGAAAATTCTTTTCTTTAAGGATGTTGACTATTGGCCCCCACTCTCTTCTGGCTTGCAGGGTTTCTGCAGAGAGATCCACTGTTAGTCTGATGGGCTTCCCTTTGTGGGTAACCTGACCTTTCTCTCTGGCTGCCCTTAACATTTCTTCCTTCATTTCAACCTTGGTGAATCTGATGATTATATGTCTTGGGGTTGCTCTTCTCGAGGAGTGTCTTCGTGGTGTTCTCTCTATTTCCTGAATTTGAATGTTGGCCTGTCTTTCTAGATTGGGGAAGTTCTCCTGGATAATATCCTGAAGAGTGTTTTCCAGCTTGTTTCCATTCTCCCCATCACTTTCAGGTACACCAGTAAAACGTAGGTTTGGTCTTTTCAAATACTTCCATATTTCCAGTTGATTTTCAATCTCTGATATCCTTTCTTCTGCTTGATCAGTTCAGCTATTGATACTTGTGTATGCTTCACAAAGTTCTCATGCTGTGTTTTTCAGCTCCATCAGGTCATTTATGTTCTTCTCTAAACTGTTTATTCTAGTTAGAAATTTGTCTAATCTTTTTTCAAGGTTCTTAGCTTCCTTGCATTGGGTTAGAACATGCTCCTCTAGCTCAGAGGAGTTTGTTATTACCTATCTTCTGAAGCCTACTTCTGTCAATTCATAAAACTCATTCTCTGTCCAGTTTTGTTCCCTTGCTGGCAAGGAGTTGTGATCCTTTGTAGGAGAAAGGCTTTCTGGTTTTCAGAATTTTCAGCCTTTTTGTGCTGGTTTTTCCTCATCTTTGTGGATTTATCTACCTTTGGTCTTTGATGTTGGGGTTTCTGTGTGGACGTCCTTTTTGTTGATGTTAATGCTATTCCTTTCTGTTTGTTAGTTTTCCCTCTAACAGTCAGGCCCCTCTGCTGCAGGTGTGCTGGAGGTCCTCTCCAGATCCTCTTTGCCTGGGTATTACCAGTGGTGGCTGCAGAACAGCAGATTTCTGCCTGTTCCTTCCTCTGGAAGCTTCATCCCAGAGGGGCACCTGCCAGATGCCAGCCAGAGCTCTCCTGTATAAGGTGTCTGTGCCCCCTGCTGGGAGGTGTCTCCCTGTCAGGAGGCACAGGGGTCAGGGACCCACTTGAGGAGGCAGTCTGTCCTTTAGTAGAGTTCAAGCACTGTGCCGGGACATTGGCTGCTCTCTTCAGAGTCAGCAGGCAGGAATGCTTAAGTCTGCTGAAGCTGCATCCACAGCCACCCCTTCCCCCAGGTGCTCTGTCCCAGGGAGATGAGAGTTTTATCTATAAGCCCCTGACTGGAGCTGATGCCTTTATTTCAAAGATGTCCTGCCTGTAGAGGAGGAATCTAGAGAGGCAGTCTGGCTATCGCGGCTTTGCCGAACTGTGGTGTGCTCCGCCCACTTCAAACTTTCTGGAGGCTTTGTTTACACTGTGAGGGGAAAACTGCCTACTCAAGCCTCAGTAATTGCGGACGCCCCTCCCCCCACCAAACTCGAGCATCCCAGGTCGATTTCAGACTGCTGTGCTGGCAGCGAGAATTTCAAGCCAGTGGATCTTAGCTTGCTGGGCTCTGTGGGGATGGGATCCACTGAGTTAGACCACTTGGCTCCCTGGCTTCAGCCCCCCTTCCAGGGGAGTGAACAGTTCTGTCTCACTGGCATTCCAGGTGCCACTGGGCTTTAAAAGAAACTCCAAAAGTCAGTAGCATTTCTTTTAGATTGGTATGAAAGTAATTGTGGTTTTGCACAGTGAATTTTTAAATCATTTTAGCTAGGCTCAAACACATCTTTAGTAATCAAAATAGGAACCATTACAATCAACACGTTTTTGCCAATGAGAAGTTTGTTTATTCCTGTAGCATAAAAATTCATGCTTCAGGATTCGACAAATTCTTGGAAAACACTTTCTGCATCCTGCTGGTTGTGGATGCATTTGCCCTGCAAAAAGTGGTCAAGATGCTTGAAGAAGTGGTAGTCAGTTGGTGAGAGGTCAGATAAACATGGCAGATGAGGCAAAACTTCATAGCCCAATTGGTCCAACTTTTGAAGCATTGGTTGTGTGATGTGTACTCAGGAGTTGTCATGGGGAAGAGTTGGGCCCTTTCTGTTGAATAATGATGGCTGCAGGCATTGAAGTTTTCAGTTCATCTCATCGATTTGCTGAGCATACTTCTCAGATATAATGGTTTCGCCAGTATTCAGAAAGCTGTAGTGAATCAGACTGGCAGCAGACCACCAAACAGTAACCATATGACCTTTTCTGGGTGCAAGTTTGGCTTTGGGAAGTGCTTTGGAGCATCTTCTTGGTCGAACCACTGAGCTGGCTGTCTCCAGTTGTTGTCTAAAATCCACTTTTCGTCGCATGTCACAATCCGATTGAGAAATGGTTCATTGTTGTTGCATAGAATAGGAGAAGATAACATTTCAAAATGACAATTTTTTTAAATTTTTGCTCAGCTCATGAGGCGCCCACTTATCGATCTTTTTCAACTTTCCAATTTGCTTCAAATGCCAAACGATTATAGAATGGTGGACATTGAGTTCTTCCACAGCTTCTTGTGTAGTTGTAAAAGGACTGGCTTCAATGATTGCTCTCAATTGGTTGTTGTCAACTTCCAATGGCTAGCCACTATGCTCCTCATCTTCAAGACTCTCATCTCCTTTGCAAAACTTCTTGAACCACCACTGCACTGTATGTTTGTTAGCAGTTCCTAGGCCAAATGCGTTGTTGATGTTGCAAGTTGTCTCTGCTGCCTTACAGCCCATTTTTAACTCGAATAAGAAAATCACTTGAATTTGTTTTTTGTCTAACATAATTTCCATAGTCTAAAATAAACTTGAAATAAACAGCAAGTAATATGTCATTAGCAAAAAAAATAAAGCAAGAAATGCCCATTAAAATGATGTATAACATAACCACATTTATTTAAGAATGTATTCCAATATCAAATGGCAAATTCCAACAATGCAAAAACCATAATTACATTTGCACCAACTGAGTATATGCCAACAGTGAACAATCTGAAAAAGAAATCAAAAAAGTCATCTGTTTACAATAGCCACAAATAAAATTAAATACCTAGAAATTAACCAAAAAAGTGAAAAACCTCTATAATAAAAACTATAAAAGACTGGTAAAAGAAATTGAAGAAGACATCAAAAAATGAAGACATTCCATGGATATAAATTAGAAGAATCAATATTGTTAAAATATCCATACTACCCAAAGCAATCTACAGAATCAATGCTATCCCTATCAAAATACTGATGACATTCTTCGCAGAAATAGAAAAAAAAATCCTGAAGTTTATTTGGAACTACAAAAGACCCAGAGCAGCCCAACCTATTCTAAGCAAAAAGAACAAAACTGAAATAATCTCATTACCCAACTACAAATTTTATACTACAAAGCTATAGGAACCAAAACAGCATGGTACTGGCATAAAAACAGACACATAGGCCAATGAAACAGAATAGAGAAGCCAGAAACAAATCCACACACCTATAATTAACTCATCTTTGACAAAGGTACCAACAACATACGCTGGGGAAAAGGCAGTCTCTTCAATAAAGAGTGTTGGGAAAATTGGAATTCCACACGCAGAAGAATGAAACCAGATCTCTATCTCTTGCCATATACAAAAAATAAAATCGAAATGATTAAAGACAAATCTAAGTCCTCAAAATATGAAAATACTACAAGAAAACATTGGGGAAAATCTCCAGGACATTGGTCTGGGCAAAAACTTCTTGAGCAATACCCCACAAGCACAGGCAACCAAAGCAAAAATGAACAAATGGGATCACAGCCAGTTAAAAAGCTTCCACACGGCAAAGAATACAATCAACAAAGTGAAAACACAACTCACAGAATGGGAGAAAATATTTGTAAACCACCCGTCTAACAAGGGATTAATAAGAAGAATATATAAGGAGCTCAAACAACGCTATAGAAAAATTTTAATAATCTGATCAAAAACGGGCAAAGTATTTGAATAGACATTTCTCAAAAGAAGACATCCAAGTGGCAAACAGGCACATGAAAAGGTGATCAACATCACTGATCATTAGAGAAATGCAAATCAAAACTACAGTGATCTATCATCTCACCCTAGTTCAAATGGCTTATATCCAAAAGACGGGCAATAACAAAGGCTGGCGAGGATGCGGAGAAAAGGGAACCCTTGTACACTGTTGGTGGGAATGTAAATTAGTACAACCACTGTGGAGAACAGTTTAAGATATCATATGATCCAGCAATCTCACTGCTGGGTATATACCCAAAAGAAAGGAAATTCAGTATATCGAAGAGATATATACACTCCTGTGTTTGTTGCAGCACTGTTTACAATAGCTAATATTCGGAATCAACCTAAGTGTCCATCAAGAGATGAATGAATAAAGAAAATGTGGTACATATACATAATGGAATAGTATTCAGCAATAAAAACAAATGAGAGATCCTGTCATTTGCAACAACATGGGTAGAACTGGAGATCATTATGTTAAGTGAAATAAGCCAGGCACAGAAAGACAAACATCACATGTTCTCACTTATTTGTGGGATCTAAAAATAAAAACAATTGAACTCATGAATACAGAGAGTAGAAGGATGGTTTCCAGATGCCAGGAAGGGTAGTGGGAGAGTAAAGGGGAGGTGGGGACAGTTAATGGGTACAGAAAATATAGAAAGAATGAATAAGACCTTCTATTTGATAGCACAACAGGGTGGCTAGAGTCAATAATAAATTAACTGTACATATTTAAATAACTTAAAGAGAGTGATTCAATTGTTTGTAACTGAAAGATTAAGTGCTTAAGGGGATGGACACCTCATTCTCCTTGATGTGCTTATTTCACATTGTATGCTTGGATCAAAACATCTAATGTACCTCATAAATATATACACCTACTATGTACCCACAAAAATTAAAATTAAAAATTTAAAGGTTAAAACAACAAAATTTCAATTTAAATGATTCTAAATTAGTATCAAACAATAATTAAAATGCAATTCCCTGTACATGAATTCATTTTTGAAAGAAAAATGTCTAAAGATAGTTATGGAATTAACTTTCTGTAATGTAAATTTTACTGAATTAAAAAGAAGTTTTAAGTTATATAATTAAGTTTGTGGTATAAACCCTTTGTAGTATATTGCTTCGTTATATGTAAAACAGGAGAAAAAAATTAAGCAGCTGTTGCAATACATTCTCCTTCATTCTGCCTATTTAGTTCATTTAGTTCTCTCAACCCTGGCTTGCAGGGATCATATTCTCTAAAATATGCCAGTAGAAATATGCAAAAGTCAAGTGTCTCATTTACTTTCACTATATTTTGGTGTGCTGCTTTCAATACACTGGGCCATATGATTTCCTCAAGCTTCAAATCCTTTTGTATTAATTGAAGATGACTATATAGTGATCTTTTTTGTTGTCATTTACTGTTTTTAGTAATTCTTCCTCCAACATTCCCAACTGTATCAAACATGCCTTCAGTACCTAAATAATTTAAATGTTAACATGCTTTAGAATTTAATGTTGGCCAGGCGCGGTGGCTCATGCCTGTAATCTCAGCACTTTGGGAGGCCGAGGTGGGTGGATCACGAGGTCAGCAGATCGAGACCATCCTGGCTAACACGGTGAAACCCCGTCTCTACTAAAAATACAAAAAAAAAATTAGCCAGGCGTGGTGGCAGGCGCCTGTAATCCCAGCTACTCAGGAGGCTGAGGCGGGAGAATGGCATGAACCCGGGAGACGGAGCTTGCAGTGAGCCGAGATCACACCACTGCACTCCAGCCTGGGAGACAGAGCGAGACTCCGTCTCAAAAAAAAAAAAAAAAAAAAAAAAAAAAAAGAATTTAATGTTATTAGCTCATTCTAAATAAATCCTATGACAATGTTACAACTTAAATCTGCCAAAGAAATGATGCCCCTAAATCTTTTTGCCTAGTAATATTCAGCCTGAGTGGTCAGTTTTGCAATCATTTCCATAAAGTTTTGGAACCAGGCCTGGATCGAAATTGCTTCCTATCTTGTTCAAAATTGCAACAGTCAAAACACACAATACATAGGTCTGCTTCCCAGTACAACGTCGGTTTCCTCCATTTAGAAAAGTGCAGTGATTCATCAGTAATTTAACCTATAGATATTTGAAAGTTGGAGAGTATCTCTAAGGGGCTGTTGACCTTCAGCAACTGAAAGAACTAGAACTCCAGCCTCAGTCAATATATATTTATCTTTCTGTTGGGACTATTACAACTGTGCAAGAAATGCTGACCTTGAAACTTCTAGCACAGAATGCATGCAAATAACGTTTCCTAAAGGAAAAATATAAAAATACCTAAATAGGATATCTACATCTAAAATGCACATTCTGTAAAGATCAAAAGAAAGTACTCTGAACGTTCAAATAAATTCTAAAGGAACAAGCATATTATTTGTGTGACCCACTGGTTTGCTCTTAAATGTGAATTGGGGTGTAATCCCATTAGACCAGAATGATAAAATTTGGAAAAGCAAAGTATTTTTTATTTTCTGAAAAGTTACTAATATCAAGAGCCTGGCTTGTTTTCAGGTGAATGATTTTTATTCCCCACAAAACCATAATACTATAGATCTCTCAAAAATCATCATATCCCACATTGACTACATTTATACCAAAACACACTTTTGTATATCTGGAGAAAATGTAGATGGTGTATGCTGAAACTCTTTTTAATAATTTTTCATTTTGTCTGATGGAATATTTGCTTGAAAGGAAACGTTTTTTACACCAAATAGTCATAGTCCGCATTCTTGTTAGGAACAAGTGGGATATATGTATTCTTTCAGAAGACTAAGTAAGGCATTACTAAATATGTAACAATGCAAGTGTGCTAAACAGAGGTCAGAAAGATTCAATTAAACTATAATTAACAACCAGCAAGTCATGCAAATCCTCAGAAAACTGGCTGGACATCCTATTCAAATAAAGTGTGAGATTTCATAGGAAAAAGGCTCATTTTAAAATAAACAAATAGGAAATTAATGTATAGAGCTAATTGAACACTAAAGATAAATAAGGACTTCTGGGAACAAATATCTAATTATTCATGGTAAAAAAATACATAATGTTTTATTTCTACAATTTGGTTCTTCTAAAATGCACATATAGAAACCTGGGGTACTACAAAAAGGTCTATGAATGGAAACAGAAACATGAATGCATTTATAAAACTATTATCATATAATTGGTTTGTCTATTGAGTGGTATGGGGTCATTTGCATGTCTCCCATTTGGTTGTCATCTTTCTTACAAAGGAAGGAAACAACTTGGGAAGAAGGGAAACCTATTTGGTGGGCCTATCAGCATTAAAAATCTTTAGATCTCCTTCCTCCCAAAAACATAACTACAATGCAGTCAACAGATACAACATAAACCAAGAAAGCCACTGATTTGCTGGTATATTGATTAAAAGCTACATTACTGCATTGAGAGATCTGATAGTATTTAAAATGTTAGAGAAAGATCTTCTTCGTTAAAAAACAGTTTTCAACTAATCTTATTATATGGAATCATGAAGTAAACCTTTATAGGGACTTGTTTACTCTGATGTAGAGCACCTCAATTTTCAACTAATTTTATTATATGGAATCATCAAGTAAACTTTTATAGGGACTCGTTTTCTCTGCCATAGAACACCTCACTTGAGCTGACTTCTAAACTGATCCATACAATTCAAATCAATAGCAATGTAAACTTAGTCCCTCCTCAATGTTACTAGTTTTGAAATTTTTACTTTCCATCGGAAGGAACTAGAGATCTCTCTATTCCTTTCATCAGGTGTCTAATCTACTCCAATCTAAAATTATCTTAGTAATGCTCACACAAAGATGTTTTCTTCATGGCTGTTTTTTACACAAAGCTATTTTTCTCATTGTTGTTGCTGCTGCTGTTGCTGCTGTTGTCTTACCTGCAAACTCTAGCTACTTGCAGGGAGTGTGAGGCACTGCTACCCTTTAGTTCTGTCTGAATCCAAGTTAAATTTTGTCATCTTGACATTTTTCTCATTTTTCTCAAAATTCCCTCTGTTAAAATAGTATATTTACAGGACTATTCACAATAGCAAAGATATGAAATCAACCTAAGCATCCATAAACAAGTAATTAGATAAAGAAAATGTGATATATATATACACACACACACGCGCGCGCACACACACACACACACACACATACTCAAAGGAATACTATTCAGCCATTAAAAAGAATGAAATCATATGTTTCACAGCAACATGGATGGAACTGGAGGCCATTATCTTAAGTGAAACAACTCAAAAACAGAAAGTCAAATACCACATGTTCTCACATAAGTGAGAGCTAAATAATGTGTAAACATGGTCACAAAGTGTGGAATAATAAATATTGGAGACTGGGGAGCATGAGGAGCTGGGCAGGCAGTGAGGGATGAGAAATTACTTTTTGGGTACAGTGTACATTATTAAGGTGATGGATACCCTAAATGCCCTCACTTCACCACTACACAACCTATGCATATAACAAAATTGCACTTGTACCCCACAAATTTGTACAAATCAAAAAGTATACTTAGTGTGGTAGGCATTATTTGAGGAAGGAAAGTTGGAAATACACTGATCCTTTTTATAAAACTATTTTAACAAGGACATGATAAAATTTAAGGTAACATATTTTAGCTCTTGCATTAAAATTTCTTGGTTCTGGGAGTAGAATGGAAAATTTAAAAATGCTTTTATTCGACCCAAATCAAAATGTACATTTTGGAACGTAGTGTTCTTACTGCTTCTACCATCACCAAATTCATTTGCACACCCATGGCTATGTTCCTTACATCTCCCTGCTCAACCAATTCCTACTCATCTTTCATGTCTCAGCTTCTTTACATTTCTCATCTTTAATAGTTCCATTGAATATAGCATTCATTGAAATTCTGCTATGAGCAAAGTACTGTGATAGAAACTAAAGGCAAATATATTATAGAAATATTGCATTATAATATTCTGCGTACAGAAAAGGAAAAATCAAATCTAACTATGTGGATTCATGGAAAAGACGGAATTTGAATTTGCCTTGAAATATTACAAATAGAAATTTAAGCAGGGAACACTTAGGGACTGCCCTATAAGGCTGAAACAACAGCATTAACATTGTCAGAGAGTCAGACAAGCTAATTCTTGAAGAGCCTTGATGGTCCTCTCTTTTATCAATCTCTTCTCTGACTTCCTGTAGCACTTGTTCTCTATAATACATTATTTGGCACTTATTTGTTATAGGGTTGCTGTGTACTCTAATTTTTTTGTACATCTTCACTCTTACAAAAGACTATGAGTTCTGTAAGTGCCAAAATGTCTTATATTTCTTAGAAATTTCCCAATATCTATTATAGGGTGGCCACATAGTCGACAACCAAGATACAGTTAATTAACTGATTGATTCAAATGAAAGATATTACAGATGTTTATCTAAATATTAATTTATTTTTATTTCTCTTAAAAAGAAGTGATTTCTCCCTCTATTGGGGACCCACAAGTAGTCAGAAAAGAATATCTGCATTCAGTCACATAATAAAGTGAAACACAGATGCAATCTGTACACTATGAAACCAGATGGAGACACAATATTTTATACACAGTTAAGTCTACACCCTGTCTTTCCATTATCCAGATATAACAATGTATTTGGCAAGAGCAGTTATAAATAAGTTAAAAGAAAATTTTCTAAAATATGTAGAAAATATAAAGGGTGAAGGTTTTGATAATCTGCTTGTGGCTTTGAAGCATCAAAATCAATGACTATTGAGGAATTAACCTCATAAAGCTTATAAAAAATCTGGCATGAAACGAATCCCACCTCTATCTAACCATATCTTTTAATCCAAGTGACTTCTAGAGGTGCTGAAATACTACACTTGACTCGTAAGTCTTTTGTAGAGAGTGAGCTATTCACAAGTGTGTATATGGAGAAATGTACTTGATGGCCATTGTCTTATTTTCCCTTCCACTTGTTCCATTCTCAGAAGTCCCCTGCTATAGTCTCAAAAAGCAATCTATGTGTTGTCTCTTTTCTATATTCAATATCAGTGTAGAAACAAAGGCATTACCATTCAAAGCCATATTTTGTGTCAAAGTCTAAAGAACAGAGTATTTGATTGGGAATCAGACGAACTAGGTTCCGATATCCGTCTTCAAAGCTTGGCAAGTCACTCAACTTTACTCTGACCAAAACACATCCATTTGGAAATGTGGATTTCTACAATCTGCATGTATCCCCACCCCCAAGCCAAGTCAACCCAATGGAAGAATCATCTGATTGACAAAATACATGTAAAAGGTGGTAAACTCTTTAGGGGAAAAAAAAAAAAAATATATATATATATATATATATATAATATATATATATATATATATATATAATATATATATATAATTAAAACATGAATCTTATCTTAGTTTGTTTCCTGCTTTGAGGAGTGGGTGAAGAATTGTTTTATATTCACTTTTCTGAAAGCCTTATACTTCGAACCAATCCTCTTATTAGCTTAAAAATGTTATCCTTGTTGACAATAATAGTGAATATATAAAACCAAACAGCAAAGCCCTAAAAGCCTCAGAGTACTTTTTAACACAAAATGACAAATCTCAAAGAACCTCATTAGAGACCAAAAGTAGGTTCTAACATGTCGTTTCTATGTAATATTTGTTTCATTGTAATATACTTCTAAATTTCAGTCCTGCCTTTGGTAAAAGGACATGCCGGATCCCAAGAATGGAGGTTAAAAGAATAATAATAATATACCTAGTCAATTGTTGAGTTCTGTATATCTCTTCTTCAGAAAATTTCCTCCCTGCCCTTGAAGAAGAACAGCATATTCTGTTAAGTGTGAAATTTGATTACCTGTATTATCAGATCTTGTACTTTTAAAAATTGTTATACTTCTGTCTGAGTCACTAAAATATGTGCCAGTGGACTGTCCCTTTATGTGGTGTGTAGAATTTAGCTGTGAAAAGCTCAAGCCAAATATGTTAGTAGGCCAAAGCGCTTTCAGCAACATTTATAGAGTAAGTCCTCAAAGTTGTCATCAACAGGTTCTTAGAAAGTTCAAAAATGTGGTACATATACACAAAGGAGTTCTATCCAGCCACAAAAAAATTAAGAGATTCTGTCATTTGCAACAACATGGGATAATACTGGAGGTCATTAGGCTAAATGAAATAAGCCAGGCACAGAAAGACAAACATTGCAATCATCACATGTTCTCACTTATTTGTGGGATTTAAAAATCAAAACAATTGATCTCATGGACATAGAGAGTATGCTGGTTACCAGAGGCTGAGAAGGGTAGTTGGGGGATGGGGAGGGGTAGATAGGGATGTTTCACAGGTACAAAAAAATAGTTAGAAAGAATGAATAACACCTAGTATTTGATAGCACAACAGGGTGACTACAGTCAATAGTAACTTAATTGTACATTTTAAAATAACCAAAAGAGGGTAACTGGACTGTAACACAAAGGATAAATTCTTGAGGGGATGGATACTCCATTTTATAAGATGCGATTATTATAGATCGCATGCCTGTATCAAAACATCTCATGTACCCCATAAATATATACACCTACTATGTAACCACAAAAATTAAAATAAATTGTCCAAGCTCAGTGGGTCACACTTGTAATCCCACCACTTTGGGAGGTCTAGGCAAGCAGATCGCTTGAGGTCAGGAGTTCGAGACCAGCCTGGCCAACATGGCGAAACCCTGTCTCTACTAAAAATACAAAAATTAGCGGGGCGTGGTGGTGCCTCCTGTCATCCTAGCTACTCGAGAGAGTGAGGCACGAGAATCGCTTGCACCCTGGAGGCAGAGATTGCCGTGAGCTGAGATCTCACCACTGCATTCCAGCCTAGGTGACAGAGCAAGACTCCATCTCAAATAAAATAAAATAAAATAAAATAAAATAAAATAAATGTTTTAAATGAATGAAAAAATTTTTTGAAAAGATTCACTTTTGATTTCCCATGTGGCATTGGTTACATTGCTTTGCTTCTTTGTGCTTCATCTGAAAAATGGAGATGATGGTAGTACCTAGCTCAAAATTTGTTGTGAGGCTTAAATGAGTTAATATGTACAAAGCAGTTAGAAGATTTCCTGGCACATAGTAAGCACTCAATGAACATTAACTATTATTTACTATGATTACTTTTCTCAAAGAACACAAGGAATTGGAGTCTGTTATTTTCTCATTATATGAATTAAACAATTAAGGAAGCCGGTTATATTATGGCCTTTTGGCACATAATAAAATGAATTTAACCCAGCTCTTTTCACACGCAAAGTTGAAATCACTAAACTCCTTGAAAGAAATTTTTTGCTTAAGTTTTCTAGTGATCTTTTTTCTTTCCTGACAATTTTTCTCATCTACCGCTGTTCTCCCAATTACAAACACATAGACATAAAACAATTAGCACATAGTGTCAGAATTTTTGGTGTCAGAATTTTTTGATGTCAGAATTTAGCTAGGCAGACTGATGTTTATGCCATTTACGTAAGGAGAAGTTCTTTTATCTATATTACCCATGCAGCCAATGTATAGTGAGGTTTAGGTCTATAGAATGGAACTATAACATTTAATATCAGCTAATGGGGTGGGGGGACACTAAGCCTAAGCCAGGAGTGATTTTAAAACATGCAGACAATGAAGCATGAATAATTTCTATTTGTCACATTACTGTGATTACTTTCCTAAAGTATTCATAGTATAAGAATCACAGAATATTATGGCTAAGAGGGAACTTAAAACCATTGATGCTGACCACATCATTTTACAAATGAGGGAACTGAGGGCCCTAAAAGATTAAATGAACTGACCAAAGACACACAGCCTGCTGGCCCATGCAAAGACGTACAAATCCATCTTTGACAGACATTTAAATCATTAGTGTTTATATTAGGTACTGATTTTCAAGAAACTAAAGATAACATGAATGAAAAAGTTCAGGACAAATCAATAGCTTTTGAAGTTTCCAGATTTCAAATTTTCAGATTTTGTGTGTAAAATCTCGCAAACATAAAATTCCATAAACACAAAATGTATATTTAAATAATCAAGACCATCCTCAGATGCTTATTCATATTTATATAGATTGTTATATTCACAGATTTCTATATGAACATTTGTCTCATCAATATAGGAGCTTCCAATAAATAAGGTTATGCTCACTGATCTCTATGTTCTAGCACTTAAGGAATATTTTTTAACATTTAGATATTAAATATTCAGATAATTGCATATGTGTACATCTGTACACAGAAGACTTCATCCACAGTGATGAGTGACATATTCATTTCAACTATTACAAATCAACAGCACAGCTAGTCATTGGTGTAAACTCATGATCATTTGTCAATTTAAAGATAATCAAATAATTTGATTAAATTGATTTAAATCTGGCTTCAAACATTGAGAAAATATAATTTCGAAAGTATTCTGACATGCATCAGTATGATGATTTCAGACCATCTGAATTATTTTTTATCCATAAAATATATTAACTATCAAAGACAACAGTTCAATATTCTATAAAAACATTTTAAAAAGATAAATGTACATAATTAACAAATAGTATTAGTAACTGATAGTTATACGGCACTACTATGGAGCAGTAACATGTTTTATACACTTCTAATGTATAGTACAACTTATTTTTCATAACTCCACAAGGAAGGGACCATATAACATGTTAAGAAAACTGAGGCCCAGAGAAGTTAAATAACACGCCCAAAGTCACACTCATAGTCAGTTGCAAAGGTAATACTCAAAACCGGGCAGTCTGGTTCAAGAATCCACACTATTAACTATTAGATTATGCTGCCTCCAAATCAAGCTACAAATTTGCATGCAATATGTTGCACGAAATTTTGCATGAAGACATGGAATAGACAAAACTATATACTTTGACAGTATCAGTTGCCACTACCTTATAATGTTTTTAGAATGTCAGTTTTGCAGTGGCCTTCAAAATTATGCAAGTCTAATTTCTTCATTCTACAGATAAGGAAACTAAAGCTCAGGGACTTATTATTGTTTTAAATCATTTTGTTAACTACGGTTGTATGACACCCGTGTTTCCAGCACAGTTCAGGTAAACTGAATATGAAAGTGAAATATAATAGATTGATTCTAAAACAGTGTTTCGCTGCGTGGTCTCTGGACAAGCAGCATGGACATCACCTGGGAACTTGTTAGAAATCCAAAGTCTCAGTCCTATCCCACATCTAGCAAATCAGAAATTTAGGGGGTGGGGCCCAGTAATCTGTGTCTTAACAAACACTTGAGGGGATTCTGAGGCATGATAAAGGTTGAAAACCACTGTGTTTTCCCTAAATTCAAGTTCTAATTATGAACAAGTTCATTTTGTTGGTTGAAATCCCTTCAGTTTTACATGCGGAGTAAAAAAGTAGCCTTTTCACCTACTCCTAAAGACACAAATCATATATACACATACACACACATACACACATGCACATACATATTATCTACATTACACACGTAAATAACATGATCATACCTATAACTAATAATACTGTCTACATAATACACATAAACAGATGTGATGTTATGTGTATTTTATAGATAGCTCTGCCATCTCCCAGGTATGTGTCCATTCCAATCTCCACCCTTGCCTCCCTTTTTGAAGAAATCTCCCCTCCACAAAAGTTTCACCTTAAGAGAATAAAATGTATCTCTTTTTTCCTGTGATCTCAGCATCTGTGGAATACACTTTAACAGGCACCAACTCTTTCACAAGATGCAAGAAGAAATAGAGAGGCACAATTAATATTCTCTGATTTTATAGTATGTGCAAATATTCAAAATGTTTTTTCAAAGATAATGTATGCCCACCAGATTTCCTTTATTCAAATAGTACTTCCTGAAAAACTAAAACATAAAGTTTCTGGGACTATGATTCAAGGACAAATGAAAAAGAAAAGCTAATCACTAAAGAATAAAAATAAATAACGTTTTCTGTTTTTTAAAACTTTCACCCTTTACCTGTGCTCTGTAAGAATTGGTCAGCACGAAAGGGAAAAAAAAAAAAAGTGGTAACAAGCCTTTTAGAATACAAAGGGTGACATTAGTCTTTTAGGAATATAATATAACGTGTACTACTGGAGGTAAATACATATGTTTCCTTAAGAGAAGATCACTTACACTCTAGGAAGACTGGGAGAATCTTGTTTTGCCACTCATCTGTCCCGCAATAATATCAACTATATGTATTCATTTATAAAAAGAATAGCTTCTATCAAACCATGGAAGTACAAGGAACTGCCATATCCACTCTTCATAGTATGCACTGATTTTCTGTATATTTCAATGCTGAGCTTATGGTTAGAACTTTTAAGATGGCTTTGAATCTAATGGCCACGGAGATTACGAACCCCTCCCAACTACCCATGCATCTTTAGGACTGGAGATGTTAATTACAGTCCTCTTGTTATCCTACCCCTAGGTTTGTACTTCAGCAAAAATGATAAAGGATGTTTCCCACAGAGACCTGAGAACTTGGGAATTATTTTTCTTCAATCTAAAAGAAATCAATTGATTGGCCTTCACAGTGAGGGGCAAGTCTATATAGCATAGTGCCACGAGCTGTGAAAAAGGAGCCGAAGCCCATCAGTTCTTTCATAACATGACCATGCCTCTCTTTCAATAATACTATTTATAATACAAAAATAGAAGTATTGGGAAAGATTTTGCCTTTTCACACAAACAGACAGACGTAGTAAGTAACAGTGTTGGTTCAATTGTAAGACAACAGTTTCGTAACATCTTTAGGTTTTTAAAAGGTCATGAGATTGAACTACCCATTTAACCTGGATTGGGCAGAACTAGTAAAGATATCAGGCTTTTAGTATAAGGGATACAACCCTACAGTTTCACAGATACAAATTTTGAATATCTTTATACTATCTAATAAAAATGAGTTTGCAAAAATTATTAAAAATGTAAATAAACTGGTAATTGAGCTGGCTTAACTTAGCTGAGAGAAAAGGCTACTTAAAAACTTTCCAACAATAAGTGTATGCAAATATATGTTCATTAAAATAGTCTCTGACAGCCGCCAGAAAAGAGCAATTCAAGTTACTAAATGTACATGAAAAATTATAACTTTAAAAAATATCCTGTCAAACTTTTCATTAATTCAGAATGTTCTCTCCCAAGTGCAAGTTAGTAATTTGATTTTACCTTTTTTTCTACAAATTTGCTAGTTTTGCTCAACCCTCTAGATGAATCCAGTTTTGCAAGTTGCTTGCAATAACTAATTCAAAGAAATATTTTAAGCATACACTACATATAAATTATATACAGAAAATCATTTTCTTTTCATGTGTCTAAAAAGCAATGTAGAAGAAGATTCCTTAGGTTTTAAAAAATATTGTTCAACTACCTATGACTGCTTTATAAAATTATACTAAGCTTGGCATGTAACTAACAATCAATTGCCTCTTGAATTTTATATCCAAAAGATCTAAAGGACATGGAAGTTTTAGGGAAATGAGGGAAGAAAATAAAGTTCCCTTTATCCAGTCTTAAAGAGGTATACCTAATTGTTTTCTGCATGCCTTAAAAAAGGTCCCAGTCTGGGTTTCTACCTGATGTAAGCCCATTTGATTTGTACTTAGTGAATAGTCATGGGTGATCATGGGTGAGAGAAGTAAACTCTTAGATTCACACAGAGAAGAACAGCACAGACAATGGCATCCTGCTGGCAGCCTGGAAGCAAGCTAAACATTCTTATTCAGTGACATCCCCAAAGTCAAGACACCATTTTTAAAAGCAGCTTGAACTGTCACAAAAAGGGTTTCTCTTTTACACATTTTATTTCTGATCTTTTTCTTTAAAAAGAAAAACCTTAATATTCAATTTAATAAAATTCAAGAAAAAACACATCCACTCCCACCCATGTTGTTAATCTACTTGATGTCTCCAACCTGAACTCACACATACGGTGCATTTAATCTAAATAAATGCAAAATTTAAACAATTAGTATAAAATACTCCTGCAATGCTATTCTTCCAATGCCATTTTTTTAAAGCTATGTTACATAAGTTAAATAAAGCCCATTTTAAAGGCATTGGCTACTTAGGTGATAAACATAAGCAGTAAATTCACTTTTCTAAATTGCCCCATATATTATATTTAATCCTCCTTCTGCAACCACCAGCACTGAAGTACACATTCATAGCTGCTTTCTTTTGACATGGTTCCTTTATTACTGTCTCTTTTCCTTACATAATGTCCTGCAGCAGCTGGTCTATTATTATGATGCTTTTTCTCCTTTTTCTTTAGCGATTTTGCTAGCACAAAGAATTAAAATGTACTTACCTTCCACTGCTTTGGCTGCAACTACGAGTGCTTTGGGTGCATATGTCTGGGAATGGGATGGGGGGAGTTTTAACGTGGAGGGAGACTGAGATTGTTTGTTTCTTTCTATTTCTGAACAGTGACATATTGATATTTCTGATAATAAATCATGCCAATTTGTTCATCCCTGCAACCAATGGTTTTAATTTTCATGTACATGTTTCAAAGTCCATTTTGTTAGAAGCATTTGATAAAATACTCAATTACCATTTTTTACACTGTAGTTCAACTGCTTTGCTGATAAAAGGCTCCAGCTCAGAAGATAAACTGTAAGTAATTCCTGAAGAACAAATGTCAGAGGCGGTATACAATGAATGGCATTTTTTTTTTTTTGGAGCAGATTATTCTATCACCAGTGTGACAGGGTGGTTCAAATATTTATTTTGTCGAAAATGTCATTTAAATATTGTTTGACACCTGCTCCCTATAGTCATCTGCTCATCACATTTCAATTTCAAGGGATTTAAAAGTGAGATTCAACTCTACGTCCAGCAAGAAAAGAGAAACTCATCTACAAACCAAGATAAGAATACACTGCTGATATATGCAAATTATTTAAATAAATGGAAATGCAATTGATTCAGTTTTGTGGATCTATATGGGAGAAGAATATGTGAGCTTCAGCACCCTCTCCTGTCCTTAGCTTTCAAGTGTTTATTTTTTTGTTTGTTTGTCTGTTTTGTTTTGTTTTGAGACAGGGTCTCCCTCTATCACCCAGGCTGGAGTGCAGTGGCAGGATCATGGCTCATGGAAGCCTCAGATTCCTGGGATCAAGCAGTCCTCTGCCTCAGCCTCCTGAGGAGCTGGAACTACAGAGGCATGCCGCCAGGCCCAGCTAGTATGTGTTTTTTTTTTTTTTTCTTTTATAGAGATGGGATCTTGCCATGTTGAACAGGCCTGTTTTGAACTCCTGGCCTCATGCAGTCCTCCCACCTCAGCATCCCAAGATGCTGGGATTACTGATGTGAGCCACTATGCCTGGCCTCAAGTGTTTATTTTTGAGACCATATTTAAAATCTGGCCAAAAATGAACCTACCTGTTCATTCATTATTGTCTTTTTCTAGGTAATCTACTGTTGAAAATAATCACTTCACTCACCTTACTTCAATTTCCCTCCATATGCAAGCTCTAGGTGGCATTAATCATTGGCTGAAAAGACAGCTTACAGTGCAGAAGGCTATAATAAGCTAACTTTTATTAATGGGAAGGAGTTTATTTTATTGACCTCTATTTGCTCAACTTGGAAAGTTCCTATTAGGTGCTCAGCAAGTGGGGACGGTTATAATTTCAAGTATGGATCCCAGAATGAAATGTACTCCACTAAGCATTTTTCTTCCTAGAAATTTCTCTTCATCTTCCACTCCTAGTCAATCATTTTTGGCAGTTTTAAGTCCATTACATTTTTGCTGTGAATTTTAAATAAAATCAAGCCTTAATCCCTGCCTCACTGTTTGGAAAGCCACAAGGCAGTAGAAAATGGAGTCAAGAAGGAAAAGATAAAGAGAAAAAGGATAAGAGCCATCAGAGGAAGAGGAACCAAAGAACTGGCTTTGAAATTTTCTGTTTGCTTTACCACCAATTGTTTTGGTGCTATGACTTTATTTTTCACTAAATCTCCCTGCATTATATCATTAGATTACCTCAGGGATCCAACGCACGTCATGTATTTGCATACTGCCTTCACTGGAAACGTGTTTTAATCTTTCTAGTAAAATTATAAGAAACTGCTCCATTCAAGAAAAATGCTGAGATACCACTGAGTAAAGAAGTGTGAAAAAGTGTGAAGATTTATTCACCAGTCGTTTAACTCTTTAGCTCCTAGAACTTTTCTGAAGCACTTGGGAGCTCTGAACATGTGAAATAGCTGGATTTGAACCGCTGAAAAAAGGAAACGCAGGCAATTGAAGTAATCAACTCTGTCTACTTAATTAAAATTGCTAAAATTACTGGAAGCATCATTTAGACTGGGCAACGTTAAGTAAGAGTTGAACCAATGTTGCCAAGGTTTAAGATGGAACATCCTGGATTAAACCCTCCAATTTTACTTGTTGGGATACTTTAGGTGCCTCTGCAAACACATTAACTCCATCCCATAATAGGAGCCACCGTGATGTGAAAGAAAAGGTAACTCCTTGGAGCCAGACCCATTTGAGTTCCAATCCTTACAAAACTGTCTCCAAAGCAAGCCATGTATCCTCCCAGAGGCTCAGATTTTGCATCTGCAAAACGGATTTAATCATGCCCTATTGAGGGGTATATAAGGATTAAATGAGATCTTTGGATTTTGTAAAAGGACTTGGCAAGTATGTAAAATGACTTGGAATTAAGTAGGGATTAAACAAGTGCATATTGAACAGATTTATTAAATTAAACTTACAGTTCCTGGGTTTTTGGTATGATTTCCAGCCACTAGAATTTAAGTTAAAAAATTCTGCTTCTTGTAGTAATTGCTAACTCTAGTGGCTTGAAAAAGTACACAGGTAATGCAAAGATGTCCCCAAAGTACTTTACCTATTCGGAGAACCTAGCTCAGTGACCTGTGAAAGTAATCCACAGTCCTTGCTGAGCATTAATGGGTTTTACATTTGTACCTTTACATAGAGGAGGTTCTTGAGAGTATCAGATTTGTAGGGCATGATCTTCTCAAGAAGAAAACAAGGTCAGTCTCCCAGCACTAAGTTAAGTATGCTCCACAATAACTGCTGTTGACATTTAAAGGGGAAACATGAAGTCAGTTTGAGGACCACAAGTTGCTTCAGGAATATTACTGTATCTAGTAAGTTTTATCTGGTTTAAACTTATGGATGAAATCCATAAGTTAATTAATCATAAGTTTGATATTGCAAAAAAGGAGTATAGACAGCATTTACCTATCTTGAATAGATTTTTTGGAAATATCTTGAAAGCAGACCTATGTCCACTACAAACTTGAGAGGTTTTTGTTTCATTACATAACATAGCCTATTTTAATCATTCAGACATATTGATACGTCTAAAAAAAAATAAGCAGTAAGAAAATCTCCTTATTGCAATCTATGTTTGACATTGCATCAACATGGCCAAGAATATCTAATAAATCTACATAGATAATGGATAAGAAGAGGATTTTTAAAATATGAGGGCACCTGTCATGAGGAAACAAGGCCAATTAATAGAAGTCAGCTAAAAAAGATTTGTTTAAAGCTTCTCAAAGTTTAACTTAAGTTTTATCCAGTCTTAAAAATATATTATGATCCTCAACTTCAAGTCACTTCAATTTAACAAACATTTTAGTTCCTACTATGTGCAAGACACTATGCTAGCGGGTTAATTTATCTCCTCCCCTACTCTTAGAATTATCAGATGTAATCCTTTTAAAAATCAATTATTACTTTTCACTTGCCTCTTGGAGAGTATTAAAGGTAATGAATCATTGTGTTCCAAACCTTTCTTATTTTCCCCTCAACACCCTGTAGTTCAATATAGACACCACTACTTCTCTGCTACTATAGTGATTCCTTTTGTCATGCCTGAAACAACTACAGGACAGACATTAAATATAATCTATATCCCCATAAATCATTGAATAAATGAATCATGAAATTAATATGTAAATTGTGTGTTTAACCTCTATTTATACAGCACTGTCTGTCACCATGTTGTAAATCTAAAACTAATTGCAAATTCACAACTCTGCAAAAAGAACACTAAGGAAAAAGCTTGACATATTTATTAACTAAATGTTGAACTACATTGAGTAAGTAATTAACAGTCATGCCAGAACAGGGAGAGAAAATTATATTTAAGCACAGATGTCACCTGCATGAAATGGCTAAAACTATTTTAGATTAGATTTTGATATTATTCAAAGAATATTGCTATTTAATTTTTGACAGGCAAATCTGTTTCCATTTATTCATGTTTCCATTAAGCATTTCTTTTTTTTTATTTTATTTTTACAATGTGATTTTTAATACACATTATGAAATAATTATCACAATCAAGTTAATTAACATATTCATCCTCTCATACTTTTTTTTTCTTTTTATTATTATTATTATTATACTTTAGGCTCTATGGTACCATTTTTAAATGTTCATGTTACAATCATCCATTTGTCTCCTTAAAGAAAAGGAAAGAATCCTGAAAGGTTACATGACACTCAACCTACTCAAAAGTTAACCAAAGTCTCCTCAACTCAGCACATTAGTAACATTTTATATTAGACATATGGCTAAATATTTTTAAATAGACAATTTCTACATGTATTTTTATGATGTACCTAATAACGCTATTTAAATATTTAATAGGTCTTGTCACCACTAACATGGGTATCTTCTGAAAAATTATTTCATTCCTAAAGAACAAGTTGTTCAAAGAATACAACATTGAAGTTAAAGATGGCACATAAATATATGCACTGGAAAATATATTAAACTAAGTATTCTTATCCTTTCATGCATCTAGATCATTAGTTTTAAGAACACAGTCTCACAGCTAGCTTCTATATTTCTAACGTGAGTTTCCATTAAGATACTAGATTTAAAAAGCATAATGCATAATTTCACTACAGGAAATGGTATGAAAATACAATAGATAATAATCATGATTGCAATGAAAAATAATCACTTATTTCAGTTGATATTGCACATGCAGATGAGAGGCAAAATGACCCTTAGCCTCTGACTTCCCTAGCTAATTTAATCTGACTCACTGGTCACATTTACAAAGGGTAAAAAAGAACAGATTTTAAATTTAACTAATGAAAACTGTGTCCTAGAGTTTTACACTTCAGTAAACATTGTGTGCTTTCAATTTTCTCACATCTGGGAAGTTTAGAATGTGCCTGAATACTTTCAAAAAACCTAACCTGCAAAGCCAAGCTTAAAAAATGAACAACTTTCTGATTTAAAAAATTTAAAAAGAATTGTATGATGGTGAGGAAATCAATACTCAATTCTTTATTCTGAAAAATATTTTTTTCCAATATGCCAAAATGTCAGTAGTACTCAACCATCCCTATGGATGGTTTATAGTGAGCTATCCACATTCTCTTGCCTGATTGTCCTAATAACCAATGACATGTGTTCTTAAAGGAGCAGACTGGAATTAGTATATTGCATATCTGTGAGGCAGAATTTGTCTGAGTTTAGGGCTATCTAGCCCCTATCCAATCTGTATCCATATCTGTGGTGATTCTAACCAAACTAACTAGAGCAAATTCCACCATCCCAAGAATCCTGAATAGAAAAGAAAAAGAAAGCATCTTAGCTGACCATATCAAACAAAAGCAGAAAAAATAAAACCATAATGACAATATTTTTATATAGTTATTGTCATTAGAATGAATTAGACTGCAATAATCAGGCATTTTTTTCCTTTACTTCTTATATATTAAGAGCAAGAGTTGTAGGCCAGGTGTGGTGGCTCACGCCTGTAATCCTAGCACTTTAGCAAGCCTAGGTGGGAGGATCTCTTGACCCCAGGAGTTGGAGACCAGCCTGGGAAATATAGTGAAACCCCATCTCTACAAAAATACAAAAAATTAGATGAGCATGGTGGCATGGGCCTGTGGCCCTAACTACTCAGGAGGCTGAGGCAGGAGGAGGATGGCTTGAGCCCAGGAGCGGAGGCTGCAGTGAACCAAGATCACACCTGTCTCCAAAAAAAAAAAAAAAAAAGAATTGGTTCAATATATCTCACTCCCTTTTCCATATGATCTGTCAGCTAGATCCAATGACAGAAATAATTGAAGGGATGTAAGTGGAAGAAAGAGGAAGACCATTTCTTAGAGGAAATATCAAGACACCCCAAAAGTAGGTTACATGCAATAAGGCACATAAAGAGTTTAGCACATTGCCTAGAGCATAATAAGAGCCTAATAAATGTTAAATACGATGACAAAAGTGATGATGATTAAGATGATACTAACAACACCTAAAAATACAATCAATGTGCCCACCAACACAGTGCTTAAGGATTTTATATAAAGGATCATTACACAGTCATTAAATAGCATATTTCTGAAGATTATTGAAAAATCACAAAAGTATTCATCATACAATGTTAAGTGAAAAAAGATGCAGAAATGTGTAAAGCCTATGATCCTAATGTTGTTTAAATAAATATGTAGATGTGTGCATAGAGGAAATGAAGAAAGATAACGCAATACCTTTGGATTATGTGAATATAGGAGATTAATATTTGACTTTACACAAATTCCCAAATGTTTTCTAACTTATATTTTACTTTTATAAGCAGAATATACACACACATATATATACACACACACAAAATGAGATGGAGATCTAATCTCTAAACACAAAAATTCTCATACCTTAAATAGGCAGTTCTCAAAGGTTTTGGTCTTAGGACTGTTTTCCATCTTATTTATCAATTCATTAAAAATACAATAATAAAACCATTATCTATTAACATAAATAATACATTTTAAGACAAGGTAACTATTTTTGAAAACAAACAAATAAGCAAAAACAATATTCAGTGACAAGAATGGCACTGTTTTACATTTTTTGTAAATTCAAAAGACAACTGAATTCTCTTCTACGTTCAGTCGGATGCAGTATGTTGTTTTGGTTAAAGTACAGGGAGAAAATTTAGTCTCACACACATGTGTACTTGAAAAAGGAGGGACTCATGGAACCATTGAAAGCATCTTAGGGGCCTCTGGGAGTACCCAAGACTGTAGTTTGAGAACTGCTTCCTTAATTCAATGCATTATTTTGTGAGAATATTTATCTTTTATTGTAATTCTCATCTTGGACATCAGTGGCATGTCTCTCTTCAGAAGAAAGTCATGCTTCGCTATTTTGGTCAAAATAGAGTATGTAGAGAAATACCATGCTTCTCTTCAAGAAGTTATAATTTGGTATTTTATTTCTGATTAGTATGATGATTAATTAATATATAGATCAATTAGTACCTTCACTGATCTTCTATATGTTTCCCTAAAAGAGGTACCTCACTTCACATGATGTGCTTTTTTCCCACTAGTTTTGTTTTTTGTTATATTCCTTTTTTAAGAAAATAAAAATCCCTATGCTAACTTAGTTTGCCCAGTGACACATTTTATGAGCCTAAAGCTGGAGTGCTAGATGGAAAGAAAGAAAAATGTGGTGCTCATTTCCACCTTTGTCAATAATCTTCATGTGGGGGTTTGGGCAGCTTCTTCAATCAACCTGTGGCTAAAATAATAACAAAGTTGTAACCCTCCCCATGTTATAATTTATATATTTTGTTGGAAATTTTGTGTGTTAATTATGTGTGTTTCCTTTAATTTTGTTTATTAAAATGCAATCAGTTTTGCAAACTTCATGATTTATATAGAACTTCACTAATATCATCTTAACGCAATAAAATATTTTTAAAATAATCAGAAGAAAGTTATTTTGTTCCCACTTACTTATTTCCAGAAAAAGACAAATATTGGCCACGTAGGTTAACTTAGACTGCTGGGAAGGAAAAGAGACTAACATTTTTCAACTACTTACTACACACACGGTCCTGTGCTAGGTTCTATTTACATGTCATCTCCCAGTTCACTGATCAGGAGACCTACACTCAAAGAGGGAAAGTATCTTGCCTAATATCTCCTAGTTAGTTATATGTAAGAGCAAGTTGGCGAGAAATCAAAACCTGGATTGTACAGGTTTTACCACACACTGCACCTTCTTCTAACCGAATCTCATCCCAGCTCAATATATCTTTCATTCCAAACCAAAAAGTGTAAATCTATTAATAGTTCCAATTTAAAAAACAATAAGAATCAAGTTATATCAAGAGACATATAGAACTATTACCATAATTTACCTATTCTGTATGCTAAGATGAGAAGAAATTGCCAAAAGCGAGCATTTTCTTCGCCTCCTGTTTAAAAATGGAGATTGGCACTACACTGTCTGTTCTCCCGGGAGATTTATGTCAAAGAGAAAAAACTTTTTTCTACTTTTTTGTTTTCATCTTTTCCTTGTCTCTGTCCAACATTTCATTCTCGAAAGGAGAAAGAGCTGCTCATCTCAGTGGCAGGAGAGAACAATCTTCGATTTATAACATGCTAGGATCCCATCACTGTGATAGAGCAATCTTTCCTTTGGACATCTCTCCATTACTGAAGCTGATACCTTCCTACCCTCATGCCACTTCAGTACTGATCTGTCAGTCCCAACAGCAGGGCTAATGGCACCACCTGCCCCTATGTGCATTTTTCAACTTTATCTCAGAAAACTTCTTTTATGGGTTCTTCTTTAAACAAATAGTAAAAATATACTTTCTGCAATTTTTGTTTTACAAACCTTCTCTCTCTCGTATATATACATATATATGTGTGTGTGTGTGTATATATATGTATGTATGTATATATATATACACACACACACATATATATATACATACATATATATATATTTGAATAACACCCCACACACTTGGCATGATATCCTAGGTCCATTTGCTTTCCCTCTTTCCCTTTCTTATGAGTGCTTCTTCAATTCTTACGAAACAAAACAAAATAAAAGTAAGTAGAGAAGCTTCATTTTCAGAGCACTGCAGAAATAGTGAACCAGGAGATGGTTGAATTACTACCAGGAAGTCACTGAAATACATGCAAGGATACTTTAATTAAAACCTCCTTGCTAGAGCTAAATTTCATTCTTAGCTGTCATTTTTGAATTTGGTACATGACATAAACTAGTTACTGAAATTACTGTTTTAATTGCTTTACAGAAAATACTTCAGGGCATACAAAAAGAGACAAAGAGAGCATCACATGAAAATCTCAAGTTTCTAGAAAGGTAACAAACAAGAAAAAGAAAATATTAATAAACAGTAACCCATGTTTAGGCAGCCAGCAACAATTCTGAAGATTTTATTTGCCTTACTATGAAGTAGGCATAAGAATATTAAAGTGACACTGTTACATCTCTGTAGGACGATCTTTAATACATGGTCAAATTTATCTAAACAAAACATATTAGAAATCGTTAGCCAATTGTCAGAACTCCAATTTCCCTATGATCTAAAATGTAAAAGCCACATGCAAAGAATATATTTTGACTAAAGCTGATCATCTAACAAGAAGTTTGATGTTCCCCTTATATGCAAGGATTGTTTCTGGAGCTGATTCTTTTTAACTTAATATTCCCTGATTGATAATATCCATAGAAAACTTTTAGAAACCCAATACATCTTACAAAAATATTTGTGAAGATTTAATAGATTTTTCTATAAATATTAGAACCTTATCAACCAATGTGTCAAAAAGTACAAATAATATAATTTGCAAATATCTGTGTCACTTCCTTTCTGGCATCATCGCCCTGATACAGTAAGCATAAAGAATCCAATCAGATGTCTAGGTAACTTATAGGGCCTTATAGATGTTGCCTTTCTTTATCCTTCTCTTACATCCCAGAGTTTCCTGGTTTTCAAAATCCATCTGGTTCTTAAACCAATGATGACTGCAAACACAGGGTAAGGCAAAAATAATTTTTCAGACACAAATAACACATTCTTCTGGGAGTCACATGTTATACCAAGCTCCCCTAGAATTTCTGACCTGAAGACATAAAAATCATTATTTAGGCCTTCTGTCAAAAATGGTTTAGAACTTTGTATGCTGCAGCTATTTAGATGGCAAATCTGAATCTCACTAGTCTTGTTGAAGGTTTTTAAAAATTGTTAAATTTGCACATCAACATGCAATAAGGCAATACGTATTGATCACTTGAGCAATAGCAAAATAATAGAAGGGAATTTTGGAAGCAGCTTTTAAGAGGTGATAAGATTGTCAACGGGAATTGCGTTGAATTTGTAGATTGCTTTTGACAGTATGGTCATTTTCACAATGTTGATTCTACCCACCCATGAGCATTGAATGTGTTTCCATTTGTTTGTGTTGTCTATGATTTCTTTCAGCACTGTTTTGTAGTTTTCCTTGTAGAGGGCTTTCCCCTCCTTGGTTAGGTATATTCCTACATGGGTTTTTTTTATTTATTTTTTTGCAGCTATTGTAAAAGGGGTTGAGTTATTGATTTGATTCTCAGCTTGGTCACTGTTGGTGTATAGTAGAACTACTGATTTGCTTACATTAATTTTGTATTCTGAAACTTTGCTGAATTTATTTATCAGTTCTAGGGGTTTTTTAGAGGAGTCTTTAAAGTTTTCTAGGTATATAATCATATCAACTGCAAACAGTGACAGTTGCACTTTCTCTTTACTGATTGGGATGCCCTTTATTTCTTTCTCTTGTCTGATTGCTCTGGCTAGGACTTCCAATACTATGTTGAATAGAAGTAATAAAAGATCTAGAGAAAACAATCCTAAAATTCATACAGAAACAAAAAAGAGCCCACATAGCCAAACCAAGACTAAGCAAAAAGAACAAAGCTGGAGGCATCACATTACCTGACTTCAAACTATACTATAAGGCCATATTCACCAAAACAGCATAGTACTGGTAGAAAAATAGACATATAGACCAATGGAACAGAATAGAGAAGCCAGAAATAAACCCAAATACTTACAGCCAACTGATCTTCGACAGAGCAAACAAAAACATAAAGTGGGGAAAGGACACCCTTCAACAAATGTTGCTGGGATAATTGGCAAGCCACATGTAGGAGAATGAAATTGCATCCTCATCTCTCAACTTACACAAAAATCAACTCAAGATCGATCAAGAACTTAAATTTAAGACCTAAGTCTATAAAAATTATAGAAGATAAAATCAGAAAAACCATTTTAGACACTGTCTCAGGCAAAGACTTCATGGCCAAGAACTCAAAAGCAAATGCAACAAAAACAAAGATAAATATATGGGACCTAATTAAACTAAAGAGCTTCTGCATAGCAAAAGAAACAGTCAGCAGAATAAACAGACAACTCAGAGAGTGGGAGAAAATCTTCACAATCTATACATCCAGCAAAGGACTAATATCCAGAATTTAGAAGGAACTCAAACAAATTAGCAAGAAAAAAAATCAATCCCATCAAAAAGAGGGCTAAGGGTATGAATAGACAATTCTCAAAAGAAGATATACAAATGGCCAACAAACGTGAAAAAAATGGTCAACATCACTAATTATCAGGGAAATGAAAATCAAAACCACAGTGTGATACCACCTTACTCCTGCAAGAATGGCCACAATAAAAAAATAATAATAATTAGATATTGGCATGACACAGTGAAAAGGAAACACTTCTACGCTGCTGATGGGAATGTAAACTAGTAAAATCATTATGGAGAACAGTGCGAAGATTCCTTAAAGAACTAAAAGTAGAACTACCATTTGACCCAGCAATCCCACTACTGGGTACCTATCCAGAGGAAAAGAAGTCATTATACGAAAAAGATACTTGTACATGCATGTTTATAGCAGCACAACTCGCAACTGCAAAAATATGGAACCAGCCCAAATGCCCATCAATCAACGAGTGGATAAAGACAATGTGGTATACATATATATGATGGAACACTACTCAGTCATAAATAGTAACAAATTAATGGCATTTGCAGCAACCTGCATGGAACTGGAGACTATTATTCTAACGGAAGTAACTCAGGAATGGAAAACCAAACATCGTATGTTCTCACTCATAATTGGAAGCTAACCTATGAAGATGCAAAGGCATAAGAATGATAAAATGGACTTTGGGGACTCGGGGGAAAGGGTGAGAGAGTGGTGAGGGATAAAAGACTACAAACTGGGTTCAGTGTATACTGCTTAGGTGATGGGTGCACCAAAATCTCAGAAATCACCATTAAAGAACTTACTCATGTAACCAAATATCACCTGTTCCCCAAAAACCTATGGAAATAAAAATTTAAAACGATTGTCAATGAAATAACAGAGAAGATTCCAAACAGACTAAAGTATTTCTTCATTTAATGAAACTTAGAAGAAATTTGCTGCTTTTACAACTTTGATATTGCCATGAAACCATGGAGATTTCTTATACCTTCTCCAAGCCTCATTTAATGTATGTCTATTTTTAATGGACAACTATGCTTTACATACTTTTACTAACATTTTTATGCTCAGTGAAGGTGTGGACAAATTGTACTACTGGAAGGACAATGCAAGTAAGTATCTGATGCCTACAGCATCTATAAAAGTTAGGGGTCAGGATACCTACAGGCACACATACCTTTTTGAAACTGGAAACCTCAATTGCAGTTCCAGAAAGTTAATCACCTGATTGAAAGGTAGGCTGAACTTTATTTTATCTTAGAATTAAAACAACAGCAGTGAGACTTTTACAATAACAATGTTATAATCAATGCTGTAGCCTCAGTTGTTAATGCTCCACTTACCTTTAAAAGCAGATGTAATAACCCAGAAAGAACAATATTATAAATTCTTTATCTGGTGTTAAATTACTGTGGATTCATTGAATTATTATATTGCAGAGTCTTATCAGCAACATTAACTTAAAAACCAAATAAATGTTATCTGAAATGATACATCCTAATTTCCCCACTCTTAGAACTTTGTAGTTACATTTAAACACTGTTTATAATAAGAATGTATAGCACTCAGAAAACATTTTCAAAATGTGTAATGACTTCAAAAGAAGAAATAGGAAAATATGTAAAATTACTTTAAAACAGTACAAAGTGGCATAAAATATGCAGTATTATTAACAATTGTTTTTATAACTCCAGTTGATTTTTTGTGTATCCATATAACAATATTGACTTATTAGCCAAGAATGAAGCAATACTCTGAACTAGAAATACCTGTAATAGGCACATGTTGAAATTCCTCCTATTATACCAAAATAATAGACTCTCAGTTCTCAAATATACCCTGCCAGTGCATAGAAAATGACCACATTGACAACATTTTAATGGTTTTCCTTTGATAATCTCAAATCTTCCCAATTACGTTAGTTCCTTGGCCAAGGATGGGAAGAATAGATGGCAGAGTATTCACAATGAGTTTTTCTTTTCTTTCCAACTTTTATTTTAGGTTCATGAAGTACATGTGCAAGTTTGTTACATGGGTAAATTGGGCAACACAGGGGTTTGGTGTACAGATTATTTCATCACACAGGTAATAAGCATACTACCTGATAGGTAATTTTTTATTCCTCGCCCTCCTCCCTCCCTCCACCATCAGGTAGGCCCTGGTGTCTGTTGTTTCCTTCTTTGTGTCCATATGTACTTGATGTTTAGCTTCCACTTATAAGTGAGAACATGTAGTATTTGCTTTCTGTTCCTGCATTAATATGCTTGGGATGATAACCTCTAGCTCCATCCAAGTTGCTGAAAAGGACATGATCTCATTCTTTATTATGGTTGTGTAGTAATCCATGGTGTATATGTATCACATTTTCTTTATGTAATCCACTATTGGTGGGCATATAGATTGATTCCAGGTCTTTGCTATTGTGAATAGTGCTGTGATGAACATAGATGTGTATGTGTCTTAATGGTAGAATAATTTATATTCCTTTGGGTATATACCCAGTAATAGGATTGCTGTGCCAAGTGGTAGTTATGTTTTAAGGTCTTCAAGAAATCTCCAAAGTGCTTTTCACAGTGGCTGAGCTAATTTATACTCACACCAGCAGTATATAAGTGTTCCATTTTCTCTACAGCAACACCAGCATCTGTGATTTTTTAACTTTTTAATAACAACCATTCTGATTAGTGTGAGATGATATCTCATTGTGGTTTTAATTTACATTTCTCTAGTGAATAGTGATATTGAACATTTTTTCATACGCTTGTTGGCCAAGTGTATGTCTTCTACAGAGAAGTATCTGTTCATGTCCTTTGCCCATTTTTTAATAGGGTGTTTTTTTTCTTGTTCATTTGCTTAATTTCCTTATAGATTCTGGATATGAGACATTTGTTGCACGCATAAGATACAAATATTTTCTCTCATTCTGTAGGCTGTCTGTTTACTCTGTTAATAGTTTCTTTTGCTTTGCAAAAGCTCCTTAGTTAAATTAGGCCCCACTTATCAGTTTTTGTTTGTTGAAATTGCTTTTGAAGGCTTTGTCATGAAAACTCTGCCAGGGGCTATGTACAGAATAGAATGTAGTAGGTTTTCTTCTAGGGTTTTTTAAGTTGTAGGTTTTACCTATAAGTCTTTAATCCATTTTGTGTTGATTTTTGTGTATGGTGTAAGGAAGGGGTCCAGTTTCAACCTTCTGAATATAAGTAGTCAGTTATCCCAACACTATTTATTGAATAGGGAGTTCTTTCCCCATCGCTTTTTTTTGTTGTTGACTTTCTCAAAGATCAGATGGTTATGGGTGTGCAACAAAGCAATCTGATTTCTGGATTCCCTATTATGTTCTATCATTCTGTGTACCTGTCTTTGTACCAGTACCATGCTGTTTTGGTTACTGTAGCCTTGAGCATAGTCTGAAGTTGAGTATGGTGGTGATTCCTCAGGCTCTATACTTTTTACTTAGGATTGTTTCAGCTATTTGAGCTCTTTTTTGGTTTCATATGAATTCTGGAACAATTTTTTCTAATTCTGTGAAAAATGGTATTAGTAGATTGATAGGAATAGCATTGAATCTATACACTGCTTTGGGGAGTAACAACATTTTAACAATATTGATTCTACCTATCCATGAGGATGGTGTGTTTCTTCATTTGTGTGTGTCATCTCTGATTACTTTCAGCAGTGTTTTATAATTCTCATTGTAGAGATATTTACCCTCCCCCATTTGCATATTCCTAGGTATATTTTTCTTTCTTTATGGCTATTGTAAATGGAATTGTATTCTTGATAAGGCTCTCAGCTTGGAGGTTGTTAGTATATAAAAATGTTGCTGATTTTTGTGTATTGATTTTGTATCCTGAAACACTGATGAAGTCATTTATCAGATCTAGGAGCTTTGGAGCAGAAACTATGGGGTTTTCTAGCTATAAAATCATACTGTCTGTGAAGAGAGTTATTTTGACATCCTCTCTTCCTATGAGGGTGCCTTTTATTTCTTTCTCTTGCCTGATTGCTCTGGCTAGGAATTCCAGTACTATGTTGAACAGAAGTGGTGAGAGTGGATATACTTGTCTTGTTGCAGTTCTCAAGAAGAATGCTTGCAGCTTTTGCCCATTCAGTATAATGTTGGCTGTGGGTTTGTAATAGAGGGCCCTTATTATTTTGAGGTATGTTTTTTTAATGCCTAGTTTGTTGAGTTTTATCATGAAGGGATATTGAACTTTATTGAAAACCTTTTCTGCATCTATTGAGATGACCATGTGGTTTTTGTTTCTAGTTCTATCTATGTGATGAATCACCTTTATTGATTTGCATAGATTGAGCCAACCTTGCATCCCGGGAATAAAGGCTACTTGATCATGATGGATTTGCTTTTTGATGTGCAGCTAGATTTAGTTTGCTAGTATTTTGTTGAGGATTTTTCCATCTATGTTAATCAGGGATATTGGCCTAAAGTTTTCTTTTTGTGTTGTGTCTCTGCTGGGTTTTGTATCAGAATGATGCTGGCCTCATAGAATGAGTTAGGGAGGAGGCCCTCTATGTTCATGTTAATGAATCTATGTTCATATCTATGAACATAGATTATTGATTCAATTTTGGAACTCATAAATTATAAGTCTGTTCAGAGATTCAATTTCTTCCTGGTTCAATCTTGAGAAGTTGTAAGTTTCCTGGAATTTATCTATTGTTTTCTAGTTTGTATGCATAAAGGTATTTGTAATAATCACTGGGTGTTTTTTGAATTTCTGTGGAGTTGGTGGTAATATCTCCTTTGTCATTTCTGATTATTTTTATTTGGGTCTTCTCTTTTTTTCTTCTTCAGTAGTCTAGGTAGTGGTCTATTGATCTATTTATTCTTTAAAAGGACCAAATTTGGTTTCATTGATCTTTTGTGTGGTTTTTCATGTCTCAATTTCATTCAGTTCAGTTCTGATTTTGGTTACTTCTTTTCTTGCTAGCTTTAGGGTTGGTACACAATTGTTTTTCTAGTTTCTCTACATGTGATGTTAGGAACTTCACAGAACTTGCTTTATGAATCTAGCTGCTCCAGTGTTGGATGCATATAAATATAAAATAGTTAAGTCTTCTTGTTGAATTGAACCTTACCATTATACAATGCCTGTCTTTGTCTTTTTCATCTTCATTGGTTTAAAATTTGTTTTGTCTGAAATTAAAAAGCAACCCATGTTTTTATTTTGTTTTTCATTTACTTGGTAGATTTTTCTCTATCCCTTTTCTTTGAGCCTATCCGTGTCATTGCATGTGAAATGGGTCTCTTAAAGACAGCAAATAGTTGGGTCTTGCCTCTTTATCCAACTTACCACTCTAAGCCTTTTAAGTAAGGTGTTTAGCCTGTTTACATTCAAGGTTCATATTGATATGTGTGGACTTCATCCTATCACACTGTTATCTGGCTGTTATTCAGACTTGATCATATAATTGCTTTGTATTGTCAATGGTCAAAGTATGTTTTGGCAATATACTTAAGTGCGTTTTCATGGTGGCTGGTAACTGTCTCATTTCCATGTTTAGCACTCACTTAAGGACCTCTGGTAAGACAGGTCTGGTGGTAACAAATTATTTTAGCATTTACTTGTCTGAAAAGGAACTTATTTCACCTTTCACTTATAAGGCTTAGCTTGGCCAGATATGAAATTCTTGTTTGGAATTCCTTTTCTTTCACAATGCTCAATATATGCCCCCAATCTCTTCTGGATTATAGGGTCTCTGCTGAAAGGTTCACTGTTAGCCTGATAGGGTTCACTTTGCAGGCAACCTTCCCCTTCTCTCTAGCTGTCTTTAATGTTTTTTCTTTCCTGTTGACCTTGGAGAAGGAGAATCTGATGACTATATGTCTTGGGGATGATCCTCTTGTATAGTATTTCACATGGGTTGTCTGAATTTCCTGAATTTGAATGTTGACCTCTCTAGCAAGTTTGGGAAATTTTTCATGGACAATATCTTCAAATATGTTTCCAATTTGCTTGTGTTCTCTCCCTCACTTTCAGGGATGCCAATGTTTCATATGATTGGTCCCTTTACATAATCCTGTATTTCTTCGAGACTTTCTTCATTCCATTTTATTCTTTTTTCTTTATTTTTATTTGATTGAGGTGGTTCAAAGAACCAGTGTTCAAGCCCTGAGATCCTTTCCTTGGGTTGGTGTATTCTGTTGCTAATACTTCTGATTGTATTGTGAAATTCCTGTAGTGTATGTTTCAGCTCTATCAGATCAGTTTGTTTCTTTCTTAAAATGGCTACTTCATCTTGCAGCTCTTGTAACATTTTATTAGATTCCTAAGATTCTTTGGATTGGGTTTCAGCTTTCACCTGAATTCTGATTATCTTCGTTGCTATCCAGATTCCGAATTCTATATGTCATTTCTGCCATTTCAGCCTGGTTAAAAATCATGGCTGGAGAGTTAGTGTGGTTGCTTGGAGGCAAGATATTCTGGCTTACAGAATTGCCAGAGTTCAGGTGCTGGTTCTTTCTCCTGTGTGGGCTGATATTCATTTAATCTTTGATGTTGCTGCTTTTTGGATGGGATTTTTTGCTTTTATATTCTTTTACACCTTTGAAGATTTGACTGTAGTATAACTTTGATTCCGTCAACTGCTTTCGTTTCTGGCTGGTTTCAGGGGACCAAAGATCAGCTCAGCATTCCTGGGCTACATGCTATAACCTCGCGGGGCTAGTACCAGGCCCATGAATTTGTTCTCTGGCCCCTCAAGGTTAAACACCTTCTGCTCTAAAGGGGCAAGATGTTCCTGGTACACTGGCAATAACATTTTGATGGGGAGTTACCAGCAAAAGCACCTCATCAGGTGGTGACAGCATGTTCCATGCTCGTGCACATCTGCCAGCAGTAGTGGAGCAACAGAGTCTATAAGCATGCATAGGTGGTGTCAGGGTGGTGGGGAATGCAAGCATGCACTTGCACTAGTTGTGGCTCTGTGGCAGTGCCTGCGCATGCACATGTCCTGACAGTGGCGGGGTGGGGTACGTTAGTGCCAGCAGGAACACTGAGTTTTTTTTCAATGTTTCTTCAAAGTAAGACAGCTATAACAGTTATAAAACAATATCAGCTTTTATAATAGCTATAAAAACAATTTGTTGTATTGGTTTCATCACATTATATCTTATATTATTTTCTGTAATAACCTTAATTTTGTTGTTCTTATAGTCCTGCCTTAAGTCCTTTACCAGGCTATATCTTACTGACAGTGCAAACATTATTAAATAATAAAGACTGCATATCTACATATAATACAAGGTGATAGATGTATTTTTCTAGTTTGTTTTTACTTATTTCACCAGTTACATATAATGTGTGTTCATTGGGAAGCAAGTATTTTCTGTTTCTATAATAATTTTTAGTGGCAATCTCTTTATCCCAGATTGTGAAATTCTAATTATAATGTGTTGTCTACAGAGTATTATAAATTTGAAAAACTTTTTAATGCTTGTGATAAATATTTAAGGTAGTAACAGTAAATATTTCTCTTCATTTTACAGACAAGGAAGCTATGATCAAGAGAAGTTAAGCGAATTGCATGTCACACAGACAGCAACAGGTTCAGCCAACCCAAGACTAGAGTTATTTTTAGAGATGGCGTCTCACTCTACTGCCCAGGCTGGAGTGCAGTGGTACAATCGTGGCTCACTGCAGTGTCAAACTCAAGGGCTTAAGCGATCCACCCACCTCAGCCTCCCGAGTAGCTGGAACTAGAGGTGCATGTCAACATGCCCAGCTAATTTTGGAGGAAATTGGATATTTTCTGTCTTCTATTCTTCCTTCTGCTGCAACACACTGCTTACACCTCCATCTAATAAAATAATTTTCCTTGCACTATCCCTAAGTTAGCTATGATTGTATCTTCCCACGAATTTATTCAGTATTAGAAGAAGTATTGATAGTATTGGGATAATCAATTAACTCAGAGGATGATTATAGAACAGAAAGCCTTTTGTCCCGTGTTCAAATTCAGTGTAGAACTGCAATAAACTCAGATTGATGTACTCAATCTTTTTGATTGGCTTTGCTATGTGGCTTCACTTAGGACCTATTAACAAATAAAACCCCTTTAAGAATAATTTCCACATCTTAATGCAAAATAGTCAGTTATTAAAATGTATTACAGTAGGCCAAACACACAAATGTTGCTATGTGAATGTAAAAGATTCATTGAATTTCCCAGGTAATCAGATATTGATATATAAGAAAATAAAAATAGATTATTCTAAATTATCAACACAAAATTTTTATTAAATATTTAATATAATGCTATAAAATACTGCCAATTTCCTAATGTAAAGGTGATGAAGTATAGATGCTTCATATGGAAAGATCTAAATGGTTTCCAGGACTCTGAAGAAAATTACACCCTAGAATTAATTTGTGACCTGATTGAATAGTCCATAACAAATTAAACTTCACAAACATTGATCTGATTTATTTCTATGCTTTACTGACAGTATGTTCTTTCTATGCTTTACTTACAAATGTTCTTTCTGTGCTTTACTTACAGTCTTATTCTGATGAACTAAAGAAATAGTTCATCTCCGCAGAGATGCGGAGAGCACACTTTTCTTGGAGAGAACCCTGAGTAGTGATAACAACAAAGAAAATATTCTCTGCCTCTGTATAAATCCACTGTCTCTGAATAGTGGGCAATTTACCAAATCAAGATACTCTATTAAGGTAGAAAAAAACAATCTCTCTTACACAGGTAATGACCAGAAAATGATAACTGACAGAGAAATTATCTCTTCACTATGATCCAGTTCTTTTTTTAAAAAAACATGAATTTTAGTGTGACTGAGGTTTACAAAATGATGTTATGGCATGGAAATAGTAAAATCCTTACTATAGTGAAACAACACATATTATCATCTCACATAGTTACTTTCTTTAGAAAAGTAACTAAAATCTACCTATTTGACAAATATTCCTAATCCAAAAAAATTTTATTCACTATAGTCTTCAGGTGGTAGATTAGATCTCTCGACATTTTTTTCCTATGTATATGCTCCTTTGTATCTTTAGATCCATATCTCCTCATTTTCTACCAACTCCAGCTCACACAGCTCCTAGTAACCACTATGTCATCTAATTCTAAAAACAATTTGGGAAAGAATGAAGAACAAGAAGTAAAATAATACTACTCTGTTGGAGACCAGCCTGGTCAACATAGTGAGACCCCCGTCTATATTAGTCCGTTCTCACACTGTAATAAAGAACTACCTGAGACTGGGTAATTGATAAAGATAAGAGGTTTAATTGACTCACAGTTTCATAGGCTATACAGGAAGCATGGCTATGAGGCCTCAGAAAACTTACAATCACGGTGGAAGGTGAAGAGTAAGCAAGCACATCTTACCAAAGTGGAACAGGAGAAAGAAGGGGGAAGTGCCACACACTTTTAAACCATCAGATCTCATGAGAACACGCTCACTATCACAAGAGCAACTAGGGAGAAACCCATCCCCCATGATCCAATTACCTCCCACCAGGTCCCTCCCCTGACATGTGGGGATTACAATTTGACATGAGACTTGGGAGGGGACAGAGAGCCGGATCATATCATTCAGCCCCTGGCTTCTCACAAATCTCATGTCCTTCTCACAATTCAAAACCAGTCTTGCCTTCCCAACAGTCCCCCAAAGTCTTAACTCATTCCAGCATTAACTCAAAAGTCCAAATAAGTCCAAAGTCTCATCTCAGACAAGGCAAGTCCTTTCTGCCTATGAACCAGTAAAATCAAAACAATTCAGTTACCTTCAAGATAAAATGGGGGTACAGGCATTAAGTAAATGCTACCATTCCAAAGGGAGAAATTGGCCAAAACGAAGGGGCTATAGGCTTCATGCAAGTCTGAATGCAGCAGGGCACTCAATAAATCTTAAAGCTCCAAAATAATCTCCTTTGACTCCCTGACTCACATCCAGGACACAGTGATGCAAGGGGTGGGCTCGTAAGGCCTTGGGAAGCCCCACCCCTGTAGCTTTGCAGGGCACAGCACCTTTGGCTGCTTTCATGGTCTGGTGATGAGTACCTGCAGCTTTTCCAGATGTATGGTGCAAGCGGTCAGTGGACCTACCATTCTGGGGTCTGTTGACCTAGTTGCTGGCTACACTGGCACAGGTGTATTTCCCTCGCAAAAAAATCAGCGAAGTTGTATACTTATAATTTCTGCACTCATCTTTATAGTTCAATAAAAAAAATTAACAATCTAAATCAGTTACTTCAAAGCTCAAACCAAAAACTATGATTGCTTTATCCCATCAAAGCAAATAATACTAAAATAATACTACATCAACTAATATAAGCTATGATGAATAAAATTTGGGATTGTAACCTTACTGCTTTCTCTGTTAGCAGAGAAGTGGTTCACTGGCTACAAAAATGCAAATTCTTTACTTTTTTGAATTTCTAGTACTTCTCACTTTTAGCAGTCACCCCATTAATCCTCATAAATATACAACACACTAATGCCATCCTGTTGTAGCTGAATTATCTTATCATGATTTACATTTGTTTGTTTAAGAAGAATATTGATATTTTTAAATAAAAAAAATTTTATTGAATTTTATTATAAAATTTAGTTATCCCACTAATCAACTGAACACAAAAAGAAAGCATACAACTGATATCAAAAAAAATAAAGCTTTTATTTGTATTAATTTCATGTTATTGGATTATGTACTGGTAGGGACACACATTCATTATATGATGCAAGCTATTATTATATCTGAATTGCTCTTTCATCCAAGATAACAATCAGAGAGAGGCAGAGAGCAATTTTATTAAACACCATTTGAATGTTGAGTTTTCATTATTTGAATGCAGTACTGTTGTAGCAGTTGAATAAATGGGCAATGACTTATGCTGGAACATTATAAATATTTTTATTGACGTATATATCATTTTCAAAGTTTAAGAGCAGGCTTTATAACTATGAAAAACTACTAGTTTGGCATTTTATTCTTTGCTACAAGGGACTTGATTAGCTCCTTGTAAGAATGTATCACATGTGTCTAGTGCTATGAAAATATTTGAAGGCCTTCCAATAAAGACAAAGCTATATATAAAAGTTGGTTAGCACAAAAAAAAAATCAAGAACAATGTCACTTTTTAAAATATCACCCTGGATTGCCAGAAACATATCCTGAATGCTTCCCATATCATTAGGAGAAATCTGATGGCATTTAGAAAAGGGATCCTGCCAAATAGCATCTAAAAGGTAAACAAAATGAGTTCAATGAGGTAAAAAGAGTGATTAGGGATAAATCATTAGAACTGTGAAATATTTATTATTGTGAATATGACCCTGCTAAAATCTGTCAAATAAAATATAACTCGGCATGGGACAAGAACTTGGGACCTGCTGAATGGCGGGACTGAAAGAGCCTTAACACAAACAAGGCTGAAACATGCCCCTTGCTCACTACATTGAGCGAGATAAGAAGGAGAGAAGAGCTGTGGCACTTCAGGGAGCCCAGACCTAGGAGCTCCTTGAGCCATGGCTGTGACAGTCTCTTTGGGGCTCTGCCATTCCCGACATCTCCAAGCTTGCAGTCACCACTGCATTCCTTGGTGTCAGCCATGAAAGCTGCTTGTGGTTAGGCCTGGTTCAGCCACAGCCTCACAGGGAGCCAGTGTCCGTGCCAGTGCCTGGAGCTACCCACCCCACCGCAGCCGTCATGCCCAGCCATGTGCAGTGGCCAGACCCCATGCTCACTCACTCACACACCCCTTGCCGCTCCACACCTGGCTTCCCTTGCCAGGTGTGAGATTCGGGCCAGTAGCACAAGCCGAGCACTGCCAGGCCAAATGGGTGGAACGAGAACAGTGGGCTCAAGTAAAAACTCGGGCAGAGGCGCCACCAGCCACAGAGGTTTCTGGATGACAAAGCATACCCCAGGGATCTCATAACAATGCCATAGCTGTCGATGTGTCATGATTTAATACATTACTCACGTGTTCGTGGTGATGCTGGTGTAAAAAAACCTACTGTGCTGACAGTCCTATAAAAAGTATAACACATACAATTATTTACAGTACATGGTACTTGATATAGTAAAGGACTATGTTACTGGTTCGTGTATGTATTATACTGTACCTTTTATCATTATTTTAGAGTGTACTCCCTCTACTTATTAAAAAAAAGTTAATGTAAAACAGCCCTGGGCAGATCTTTCAAGAAGTATTACAGAAGAAGGTATTGTTATTACAGGAGATGGCAGCTCTATGTGTGTTATTGCCCCAGAAGAACTTTCAGTGCAAGACAGTGACATTTATGATCCCAACCCAGTGTAGGCCTAGGCTCATGTTTGTTTTTGTGTCTTAACTTTTAACAAGAAAGTATAAAAAGTTTTAAAAAATTAATAGGAAAAAGCTTATAGAATAAATAAAGAAAGAAAATATTTTTGTACAATTGTACAATGTGGTTCTGTATTAAGCTGTGCTATTACAAAAGGGTAAAACAGTTTTTTAAAAATATAGAAGTTTGTAAAGTAAAAAACTTACAATAAGCTAAGGTTAATTTATTATTCAAGAAATAAACTTTTTAAAGTAAATTTGGTGTAGTCTAAATGTAGTGTTTGTAAAGTCTACAGTAATGTCTTAGGACTTCACATTCACTCACCACTCCTTCACCAACTTACTCAGTGTAACCTGCAGTCCACATATTGTTCATGGTGCCCTATATACATGTGCCATTTTCTATCTTTTATGCCATATTTTTACTGTACCTTTTCTATGTTTAGGTATGTTCAGATTCACAAATACCATAGTGTTGCAATTGCCTACAATATTCAGTACAGTAACATGCTGTACAGGTTTATAGCTTAAAAACAATAGGCTGTGTCATATAGCCTAGGTGTGTCGTAGGCTATTTCATTGAAATTTGTGTAAGTGCACTGTATAACCCTAGCACAATGACAAAATTGCCGAATTATGCATTTCTTAGAATGTATCCCCATCGATAAATGATGCATGACTGTGTATTAAATATATAACGTATGGGCTTGTGTTAACAATTTTGTTTTCAGCTTCAGAGTTATTTTATTCACTTCTTTATTCATTTATTCATCCAATAAGCACTTATTATGTGTCCACAATGTACAAGATGTTGCTGTTTGAGGATACAAACACAAATAAGACAGTTCTTGTCCTGATGCTTAAATCCAGTGGGAAAGTCAAACAAGGAAAACCATTATCAAACAGCTTAATAGGTGCTGTATAGAAATATGGACAGTGTTGTGCAGATTCAGTATCCCTTATCTATATTTTTTTTGAGATGGAGCCTTGCTCTGTCACCCAGGCTGGAGTGCAGTAGCGCGACCTTGCCTCACTGCAACCTCCACTTCTCGGGTTCAAGTGATTCTCCCGACTCAGCCTCCCGAGTAACTGGGATGACAGGCACCCACCACCATGCCCAGCTAGTTTTGTATTTTCAGTAGAGATGGTGTTTTGCCATGTTGGCCAGGCTGGTCTCGAACTCCTGACCTCAGGTGATCTACCCACCTTGGCCTCCCAAAGTGCTGGGATTACAGGTGTGAACCACCATTCCCAGCCTAGTATCCCTTACCTAAAATGCTTGGGAACAGAAGTGTTTTGAATTTCAGATCATTTTGGATTTTGGAAGATTTTCCGATACATAATGAGATATCTTGAGGAGGGGTCCCAAGTCTAAACATGGAATAATGTTTCATACTCACCTAATACACATAGCCTTAAAGTAATTTTCTAGAGTATTTTAAATAATTTTGTGCATGAAACAAAGTTTTTGTACATTGAACTATCAGAAAGCAAAGGCGTTACTATCTCTGCTACCCATGTGGCATCATGTTGGTACGCAAAGTTTCAGCCAATGGAACATTTTTTATTAGCTCCAAAGTTAGCAGAGAAGGAGGTCATCCAATTATGACCGAGCAGCAACATCCCAGCAAACGTGCTATTTCTGAAAAATATGAATGCATGACCTAGGTGAAGATGGAAGGTAAGCGGGGAAACACATGTGTAAAGACGTGAAATAGCAAGAAGTGCTGTATAGCTGTACATGGAGGTCAGTATAGTTTCAGTGTGGGCTGATGACAGAAAATGGTGGAATACTAGACATCAAGCTAAACCAAAGATTTAAAACTTTATTATGAAAGCCCGGAGTCTACAGTTATAAATCATGCTGATAGTATGTACCCTTGACATGATGTGATGAAAATGGTCTTTCTCCCAGTAACCCATAAACCCAGGCTTATCATCAGAAAAACATCAGACAAATACTATTGAGGAATATTCTAAAAAATACCTGACCAGTACTCAAAACCGTAAAGGTCATCAAAAACAAGGCAAATCTGAGAAACTGTCACAGACAAGAGCAGCCTAGAAACATGACAACTAAATGGAATGTGGTATCCCGGATGCAATCACAGAACAGGAAAAGGACATTAGGTAAAAACTACGGAATTCTGAATAAAGTATAAACTTTAGTTAATACTAAAGTACAAATATTGGGCTGGGCGCAGTGGCTCATGGCTATAACCCTAGCACCTTGGGAAGTCGAGGCAGGCAGATAGCTTGAGCCCGGGAGTTCCAGACCAGTCTGGACAACTTGGCGAAACCCTATCTCTACAAAACATACAAAAATTAGCAGGCATGGTGGTGCACACACGCAATCCCAGCTATTCAGGAGGCTGAGGTGGGAGGATCACTGGAGTCCGGAAGGAAGAAGTTGCAGTGAGCCGAGATTGCACCACTGCACTCCAGCCTGGGTGGTAGAGCAAGACTCTGTCTCAAAAAAAAAAAAATTAAATTAAAATACAAATAAAGTACAACTATTGGCTCATTAATTATAAGAAATTTACCATATTAATTTAAGATGGTAAAAATAGGGGAAACTAGGTACAGGATATATGAGAATTCTCTGTACTTCTAAATTTTTCTGAAAATCTATAACTGTCCTAAAAATAAGTCTATAAAAATGGGGTTGGGGGTGACCAATGTAATATTTTGGTAGAGAGTAGTATGTGTCTAGAGAATATTGAGTGTTTCAGATTAATTTGTATGCAGAGTTCATATTATAAAGTAACGTTAACTGAAATTATAGAAAGAATACCAATTGTTGTAGATCAGCTTGAAGCTTCTCAAAATACATCAAATTATATTTAGTCTTCTTGATGTGGTCACCACTCATTCCATATGCACATGTCACTCTCCAAGGGTTTCAAAGGGGACAATGTGTGCCATGTTTTTAAATCCTCTTCATTCAAAGTGTAATGTCTCCTTAGTTTATCTCTGTGAAAAGTACATTACAAAGTGAAAGATAAATGCAGAGAGATGTTTATCTACTCTCCTGAACCATAAACACCTACAATGAAGAACTGCTCATCCTCCATTTTCCAATAAAGCATTTCCTCTACAAAGTCTCTGATATGGTTTGGCTCTGTGTCCCCTCCCAAATCTCATCTTGAATTGTACTCCCATAATTCTCACATGTTGTGGGAGGGACATGGTAAGAGATTATTTGAATCACAGGGGCAGTGTCCCCCACACTGTTCTCATGGTAGTGAATAAGTCTCACGAGATCTGATGGTTTTATCAGGGGTTTCTGCTTTTGCATCCTCCTCATTTTCTCTTGCTGCCACCATGTAAGAAGTGCCTTTTGCCTCCTGCCACGATTCTGAGGCCTCCCCAACCACGTGGAACTTAAGTCCAACTAAACCTCTTTTTCTTCCCAGTCTCGGGTATGTCTTTATCAGCAGCGTGAAAAGGGACTAATACAGTCTCCCTCTAGTTTACCTGAAACCCTCCCAGAGACACAACTTTATTTATTTCTCTCTAGGTTTATCCTCATTACTATCTTTCATCCTAGAGCAGATGAGATTAACTCTTGCCGTAAGTTGGGATTTCAAGTCCCAACCTGGAAACCAGTTTAAATGGATGGTCCAAAAGAGTTGCATTCTTGGTAACTCTGAAAACAGTTCAAAATTCCAACTCACCCCATCAACTAGTTGGTGTTATTAATTAGGCAAATGAATTGAAGTAGGCTTGCCTTTGGTATCTTTTCTTTCTTTCTTTTTTAACTCGTATTTTAGGTTCAGGTGTACATGTGCAGGTTTGTTATATAGGTAAACTTGTGTCATGGGCTTTGTTGTACAGAATTTTTCATGACTCAGGTACTAAGCCTAGTATCCATTAGTTATTTTTCCTGATCCTCTCCCTCCTTCCACCCTTCACCCTCCTATAGACCCAGTGTGTATTGTTCCTCTCTATGTGTCCACGTGTTCTCATCATTTAGCTCCCACTTATAAGTGAGAACAAGCAGTATTTGCTTTTACTGTTCCTGCATTAGTTTGCTAAGGATAATGACCTCCAGCTCCATTCATGTTCCTGGAAAGGATGTGATCTCATTCTTTTTTATGGTTGCATAGCATTCCATTGTGTATATGTACATTTTCTATATCCAGTCTACCACTGATGGACATGTAGGTTGATTCCATATCCTTGCTATCGTAAAAAGTTCTGCAATGAACATACATGTGCATGTGCCTTTATGATAGAATAATGTATATTCCTTTGGGCATACACCCAGTAATGAGATTGCTGCGTTGAATGATAGCTCTACTTTTAGCTCTCTTAGGAATTACCACATTGCTTTCCACAATACTTGAACTAATTTAGATTCCCGCCAACAGTGTATAAGCATTCCCTTTTCTCCTCAACCTTGCCAGTATCTGTTTGTTTGTTTGTTTACTTTTTAAGTAGCCATTCTGATTGGCTACTTAAATGTGATGGTATGATGGTATGATGCTACTTAAATGTGATGGCTACTTAAATGTGTGAGATGGTATCTTGTTGTGGTTTGCATTTCTCTAATAATTACTGATATTTAGCTTTTTTTCATATGCTTGTCGGCTGATGTATGTCTTCTTTTGTAAAGTGTTCGTTCATGTCCTTTGCCCTCTTTTTAATGCAGTTGTTTGTTTTTCTCTTGTAAATTTAAGTTTCTTATAGATGCTGGATACTAGACCTTTGTCAGATGCATAGTACATGAATATTTTCTCCCATTCTATAAGTTGTCTGTTTACTTTGTTGATGGTTTCTTTTGCTGTGCAGAAGTTTTTTAATTAAATTCCATTTGTCAATTTTTGCTTTTGTTGCAATTGCTTTTGGTGTCTTTGTCATGAAATCTTTGCCAGTTTCTATATCCAGAATGGTATTGCTTAGGTTATCTTCCAGGGTTTTTACAGTTTTGGGTTTTACATTTAAGTCTTTATTCCATCTTCAGTTGATTTGTGTATATGTTATCTTTTCAAGATCTTCAACTTGATTTTTCCCAATTGGCCTGCTCTCTACTGGTCATCTAGAGTCAACATGCCCAGGGTTGCTTGTGTACAATGGCACACCATCTAGGCCTACCCTCAAGAATCTATCAGCATTTTGCTCCTTTCCCAAACACACACCCCCACTGGAGAAGCTGAAAATCTGTTTGCAGGAGATGTTCCAACCTTACCTGGAGCTGAGTCAAGTTAGAGAGCCAAGCTGAGTGAAATACAGGGGTGGAGAAGGCAGCAGGGAGGCCCTGGGAGCTCACCGAACCCCCAGGCAACCCATTTCTGCCTGGCACCACAGGGATCCATCAGGAGGGAGGCCAGAGGACAAGGGGTAAAACCCCACGGGGGAGAAGAACTTCCCTAGCTGAACTTTGTAACAATTTGAGCGGGATGAAAAGCCTCTTGGTCAGAACTCAGGGGAGGGTGTGAATCCAGCTTGCAGACTTCACAGGCAAGGGAAGAACTAAAGCCCTTTTCTCTCACAGCTGGGTGGCAGAAAGCCTCGGGCAAGTTTTTAAGCCTGCCCTCCACCTGGAAACAGACTTGGGGTTGTTGCAGGTGGCATGGTGGGAGTGAGACCAGCCCTTCAGTTTGCATAGGAGCTGGGTGAGGCCTGCGACTGCTGGATTTTCCCCACTTCCGTGACAACCTGCATGACTCAGCAGAGGCAGCCATAATCCTCCTAGGTACACAACTCCAGTGACCTGGGAATCTCACCCCCATCCCCCACAGCAGCCACAGCAAGACCTGCCCAAAGAGAGTCTGAGTTCAGACACACCTAGCCCCGCCCCTACCTAATGGTCCTTCCCTACCCACTCTGGTAGCCAAAGACAAAGGACATATAATCTTGGGAACTCTAGGGCTCTGCCCACTGCCAGTCCCTCTCCACACTACTACAGCTGATGCTTTTTGGAAAGTGCCACCTCCTGGCAGGTGGTAAACCAGCACAAAAATAGAGCATTAAACCACCAAAGCTAAGCACCCTCAGTTTGAACGACAATAATGACACAACCTATCAAAACCTCTGGGATACAGCTAAGGCAGTGCTAAGAGGAAAGTTCATAGCCCTAACGCCTACATCAAAAAGTGTGAAACAGGACAAAGAGACAATCTAAGGTCATGCCTCAAAGAACTGGAGAAACAAGAACAAACCAAACCCAAACCCAGCAGAAGAAAGGAAATAACCAAGATCAAAGCAGAACTAAACAAATTGAAATTTTTAAAAGTACAAAAGATAAATGAAACAAGAAGCTGGTTCTTTGAAAACATAAATAAGATTGATACACCATTTGCAAGATTAACCTAAGAAAAAAAGAGAGAAAATTCAAATAACCTCACTGAGAAATGAAATAGGAGATATTACAACTGACAACACTGAAATACAAAAGATCATTCAAGGCTATTATGAACACCTTTATGCACATAAACTAAAAGACCTAGAAGAGGTGGATAAATTCCTGGAAAAAAACAACCCTCCTAGCTTAAATCAGGGAGAATTACATACCCCGAACAGACCAATAAGAAGCAGTGAGATTGAAATGGTAATCTAAAAATTACCAACAAAAAAAGTCCAGGACCAGACAGATTCATAGCAGAATTCTACCAGACATTCAAAGAAAAATTGGTACTAATCCTTTTGACACTATTCCATGAGATAGAGAAAGAAGGAACCCTCCCTAATTCATTCTATGAAGCCAGCATCATCCTAATACCAAAAGCAGGAAAGGACACAACTAAAGAAGGAAACTACAGACCAATATCCTTGATGAACATAGATGCCAAAATCCTTAACAAAATACTAGCTAACCGAATCCAACAACATATCTAAAAACATATCAACAACAACATACCAAAAACCAACCACCATGATCAAGTGCGTTTCATCCCAAGGATGCAGGGATGGTTTAACATATGCAAGTCAATCAATGTGATTCACCACATAAACAGAATTAAAAACAAAAATCACATGATCATCTTAAAGGATGCAGAAAAAGCATTCGACAAAATCCAGCATCCCTTTCTGAAAAAAACCCTCAGCAAAATCAACATACAAGGGACATTCCTTAATGTAATAAAAGCTATCTAAGACAAATCCACAGTCAACATAATACTGAATGGGAAAAAGTTGAAAGCATTCCCCCTGAGAACGGTAACATGACAAGGATGCCATTCTCATGACCCCAACATAGTACTGGAAGTCTTACGCAGAGAAATCAGACAAGAGAAAAAGATAAAGGGCATCCAAATCAGTAAAAAGGAAGTCAAGCTGACCCTCTTTGCTGACAATATGATTGTTTACCTTGAAAACCCTAAGGACTCCTCCAGAAAGCTTCTAGAACTGATAAAAAATTCAGCAAGGTTTCTGGATACAAGATTAATGTACACAAATCAGTAGCTCTTCTATGCACCAACAGTGACCAAGCAGAAAATCAAATCAATAACTCAACCCCTTTCACAATAACTGCAAAAAAAAAAAATACTTAGGAATATATCTCACAAAGGAGTCAAAAGACCTCTACAGGGAAAACTACAAAACACTGCTACAAGAAATCATAGACGACACAAACAAATGGAAACACATCCATGCTCATGGATGGGTAGAATTAATATTGTTAAAATGACCATACTGCCAAAAGCAATCTGCAAATTCAATGCGATCCCCATCAAAATACCACCATCATTCTTCACAGAGTTAGAAAAAACAATTGTAAAATTAATGTGGAGCCAAAAAAGAACCTGCATAGCCAAAGCAAGACTGAGCAAAAAGATCAAAACTGGAGGCATCACGCTACCTGATTTCAAACTATACTATAAGGCCCCAAAATGGCATGATACTGGCAGAAAAATAAGCACATAGACCAATGGAACAGAATAGAGAATCCAGAAACAAATCCAAATACTTACAGCCAACTGATCTTCGACAAAGCAAACAAAAACATAAAGTGAGGAAAGGATACCCTTTTCAACAAATGGTGCTGGGATAACTGGCTAACCACATGTAGGAGAATGAAACTGGATCCTCATCTCTCATCTTGTACAAAAATCAACTCAAGATGGATTAAGGACTTAAACCTAAGACCTAAAACTGTAAAAATTCTAGAAGATAAACTCAGAAAAAAACCCTCTAGACATTGGCATAGGCAAGGAGTTCATGACCAAAAACCCAAAAGCAATTGCAATAAAAACAAGGATAAATAGCTGGGACCTAATTAAACTAAAGAGTTTTTGCACAGCAAAAGGAACAGTCAACAGAGTGAACAGACAACCCACAGAATAGGAGAAAACTTTCACAATCTTTACATTTGACAAAAGACTAATATCCAGAATCTACAACTAACTCAAACAAATCAGTATGAAAAAAAACAATCAATCGCATAGAAAAGTGGGCTAAGGACATAAATAGACAATTCTCAAAAGAAGATACACAAATGGCCAACAAACATATGAAAAAGTGCTCAACATCACTAATAATCAGGGAAATGCAAATCAAAACCACAATACAATACCTCCTTACTCCTGTAAGAATGGCCATAATCAAAGAATCAAAAAACAGTAGATGTTGGCGTGGATGCGATGATCAGGGAACACTTCTACGCTGCTGGTGAGGATGTAAACTAGTACAGCCACTATGGAAAACAGTGTGGAGATTTCTTAAAGAACTAAAAGTAGAACCACCATTTGATCCAGCAAACCCACTACTGGGTTTTCTTTTTTTTTTTTTTTCCTCTTTACCCAGAGGAAAAGAAGTCATTATTTGAAAAAGATACTCGCACACACATGTTTACAGCAGCACAATTCACAATAGCAAAATCGTGGAACCAACCAAAATGCCTTTCAATCAACGAGTGGATAAAGAAACTCTGATATATATGTACGTACATATACAGCATTTGCAATGACCAGGATGAGATTAGAGACTATTATTCTAAGTGAAGTAACTCAGGAATGGAAAACCAAACATCGTATGTTCTCACTGATATATGGGAGCTAAGCTATGAGGACACAAATGCATAAGAATGATACAATGGACTTGGAGACTTGGGGGTAAGAGTGGAAGGGGGCGAGGAATAAAAGACTACAAATATGGTGCAGTGTATACTGCTCGGGTGATAGGTGCACCAGGTTCTCACAAATCTCCACTAAAGAACTTACTCATGTAACCAAATACCATCTGTACCCCCAACAACTTATGGAAAAATAAAATTAAAAAAAAAATAAGTCATAAGGATTTGGTAAAAAAAGAAATCAGCATTGCATTACTGACTGGCTCAAAAACAAAGACTATTCTAGGTAAAAGAATATATGTTTTAAATGTATTTAAGTTGGTTTTAAATGCAACTTTCTTTAAGTCAGGTTAAATATTGTTAGTGTTTTTCAAATGATGGGTTGATCCTCTTTAGTAATTGTTTATTAAAATAATTTAGTAGGTTGTGACCAGCTTTTTTTTAAAAAGAAGAATAGCATAGAACAGGAAATAGAAGGGAAAAGAAAGGAAGGGTGCAATGTAAGTGGTAGTAAGGGCTACTAAATTTGAAAACTTTTAAAAAAAAAAAAAAGAATCTATCAGCATTTTAACAGAGGTATGAATGCCAAGATGGGCGAGGGGGCTGCCTAATGCTGGGAATTTCAAGAAACAAGCTAGCTCATGGGAAGGGGACAAATATTTTTGGTTGAATGAGTACCTTTTGATGTTCTTCAAAGACTACCACAGAGAGTATGGCTGAAAGAATGCTTAACATAAACAGGAATAATACAAAATAAAGAAAATTTTATATCATTTGGTGGTGAGATAAATAAAACCAAGTAAAGAAATTGAGTAAACATACCAAAGGGTACAGGGACAAACACTCTTTATACAAGTAGAAAACTAAGTCTTTGTAAACCAGCATGGCATATTTCATGTATCCCTAATCTGTAGTAAAAAGGCAAACACATGAATAACAGTGTCAAAAACACATGAAAGATAATTTACACATCATAAAACCCATTTCATATTATTGTGCTTGGCTTAAAATGAATATTGGTGTTGGGCACATAGGATATGTCCAATAAATGTAAACCAGTATTTTTAAGTGCCTAATAATTTCATCCATTAAATTATTTTCATAGTAAATATATTTGAAAGAATACTAATCTTGAAAGAGTGGGTAGGATATTACTTTTCTCCCAAATGAAATGACTAAACTTATAACTAAAAGACAAGGACAAAAATTTTCAAAAAATAAGGTATTTTTATTTTTATAACAGGATTTGTATCTAGTTAATGTTAAAAGTATATTTTAATAGGAAATTAGTGTTATTTGCCAATGACATATTATATTCACACTATAATATGTATTAGATTATTTGGAGTAAACAATATGCAAATTTTTTCACACACAACATATGATAAATAAAGACATATTAGAAGCACATGCTATCCATATATACAACTTCTTAACTTGGAATACTTGGCTTTTCTTTGTTCTACATATCATAACACCAGGAGAAAGAAATAAAAATGCAGAATTCCAAATGGACTTGTGATTTTGTAAAGAAATTTGGACCTTTTTTGCTAGTATTTTTCTCTTGCAAAAATTGCCTTACATAAAAACTGTATAAAAGTAATGCAACTCTAGATGGAGACTTTAATCTCTAGTTACTTCCATAAGAGAAGGCTAGATCAGAGAGTATAATTTCCCGGTATCATACAGCTTATCTCCTGTGTTGACAAAAGAAAGACTTATGTTATTTTTTCTTAGACAAATGTGATCCCAACCTGATATGACACTTTTTTTTTCAGCTGTGTAACAACACTGTAAAACCAGGTACTTTTTTCCACTTCATTATACTAATTCATGAAACTTTTGCATTGATAGCTGCAAGCTTCCAGACATTTAAAAGTCCTTTTCTGTTCACTGAAAGAAGATAAAATCACATAGACGAATACTTTTTAAAACTGAATTATAAATAGCCTATCAGTTGACTTTTTTACACGTTCAAAACTGCCTTCATTTTTATAGCGTTCTCAGGAAAACTTCTGAATAGTCCTGAAAGAAATACCAATTTTGACTTTCACAATGCTTTTCCTTCTTATGTCTGTGTTCAATAAGTGTACTTTTTAGGAGAACACTAGCTATTTCACTTCTAACATGATGTTTCTCAGAGAGGGGTAAGAATTCTGCTTCCTTCTTTTTTCAACTGTGAATACTCATCAATTAAAACAATTTGAGTAACCAAATCTTTGGCATCCTGTTCTAGTACCTGCTAGCTACAGAATTTTGCACCAAAGCTCTGAATTTATAGCCTTCTTTTGGCCATATCGTGGCATTCAAAACCCTGGCTTTATCTGCCACATAGATATGAATAACAAAAAGAGACAGAGTATGGCTATTGTGACTTCAAAGAAAAGCAATAACCCATTCTGCTTGCTCTACTTCATATTCTTTAACTCATTTCATTTCATTTTAGCTACCCAGAACAATTTCACCAGCCATTAGCCTGGAATGAAACCTTACAAAGGAAGACCGTTGTTATCAAGATGGGTCCCAACCCTCTATCCCTCTCCCTTTCATATGTTTTGGAGCAAATAAGCTACTTTTTAGCTACAGACTTTTTTTTTTAAAGGAGAAACCTTGTGAAGCAAAAGATAATCACATTTCAGATCCACTTTAAACAACTTCAAAATAATATCCACCGAGAAGAATTTTGTGTCACATTTTGAGACACTTTATGCAAAAAAGAATTAACAGGGGAAAATCTCTTTGGTAAATTCTAAAACTAGGTAATTCCCAGGCTAAATCTGAAATACAAACATCCTAAGCCACTAATTACCAGAGTCATGAAAATAAGCTGGATCAAGAATTTAAAAAATATAAACTCCTGGCTTCTAAATGTGGTAATGGTAGAGAATGAGTACCTTATGAATTTGAATTGAAACAAAATCTCAACAAAATTATGTATTGGAACATGAATCTGAAATGATATATCTAAGTTCACTTAACTGCTCAACGCAAGTGATCAGCATATTTAGATATACAAACTAGCTCTCATTTTAGAGTGTTCATCAATTTTTAATTGAATACATGCAAAATAATTTTAATAAAAAATATTAATGCCAGGGCTCACAAATAAATGAAGAGCAAGTTATCTCTGACTCTCTTAACAAGGAACATTTCCATTTCCTGTCAGCATTGCCAGCTCTAACCAATCATTTAGAAGCTCACTCAAGACTACTGCTAAAGCTAGGAATGGACTCTCCAAGTATTGTGGGGAAAAAAATTGAGCAGGGGTTGCATTAGAAACAACAAAGCAGCCCTGTTGAGTTAACACATCATTTGTGATGCCAATAATGGGGAAACTCTATAGGCTTTCTTGATGATCATGCATTTTCCTATTCTTAAGCTGTGTAAAATGATCGCATATTAAATCATTTCAGGAATAGGATTAAAAGAATGATGAACTAGTTTAAAAAAATCCTGCGTTCTCAGCGTTTCACAAAATTTCTTCCTCTTTATAATATTTTTGTGATATACACAAATTTTACATCCCAATAAAATATAAGAACAATCCTGATTTCAAAAAAAAACTGTCATGTGCCACCTCACTAAGTTATTAGCAGCCATTCCAAATAAAAGAATAGGGATGGCTATTAATCTTATTCTGAAATTTCTAAGTAATTTGGGTCATTTACTGTTATTGTTACGATTCAGTGTGGAAGGCGCGGGCTTGTGATTAATAAGTGACAATATGCACATGCATCAGTGTTAACCACCAGATAACGTGGAACATGCTTTTCGGCTAAGAGATAGCGGACATACTAGCCAACACAGGCACAAGAATCAAATAAATTCCCATGATACTCCTGAATATATTTGTTTTTTAAAACATATGACCAAAGCTTCACAAAAACACTTGCTCTTAAATAACATCTTCAAGTTGCACTCATTTCTAGATAAATATGCATATCTCCTCCCATTTTCAGTTTCCAAGTGAAAAAAAAAGCTGACATGAATAAACTTAAAAATTCACATTATTTTTTAATGACAGCCTTCCTTTCTGCAGGAAAGGGCAAAGACCAGATCAATAGCCCCAGAGGCAAAACAGAAATGACATTCAAAAAATGGAGAAGAGACAGATGGAGAAAGTTATGAAACTAGAATTTCAAAGAGAACCCTCTTTGATAAATGAAGAATCACCTTTCCATGTCACTAAGACATACAAGCTATACACCAAGTTTCTATTTCTCAAGAGATGGTCAGCACCTAAAAAGGAGAACATCAGTAGAATATTCAGTGCTTTAGAATGTGTACACAACAGAAGATAACCACAACCCCAACAACAGTCAAATGAACAGCAAAGGCTATTTCTCCTTAAAGCTCAGATCTATCTCTGTTCCTTTGTCAGGGAGACAAACTGTGATGTCCTTTTCGGTTTGGACCTTCTCTTGAAAATGGAATTTGTCAGGATGATCTATGAGCTAATGATAAGCTCGTCATCATAAAGACATCTTCCAATTCTATCTTCTGGTGCAAGAAAGAGGGTTTTGTTTAATCTAGCACCAAATAAATTATGAAAAGAAAAAAGGATGTTCATTACTATACATACACACAAAATGCTATATATTTACTTACATAATATACATAATTATGTGAGATTACTTATAGGCACAAAAATTCAGAGTATCCCTATGTTCAAGTAGTAGAATATATTGCTGGACCATCATGCAAATGTAGGAGATTTAACAAAAAGGGAATAATGCTAAAATTTAAAGACACCAAGAAAAACCAAAATCTGTATGTATAAAAGAAAACCTACCTTTTTGAGGTTTGATGTAAAAGGAAGCAGCATTCTCTAGTAAAGACACTATATTGCATATGAAACACACAAAGATAGCAATGTGATTACACTTTAATTTCTTATAATGGTCAGGGTAAGTAGCAGTAATGCAGAGGCCTATAACTGAATAGCAGTGAGGTATTAATGAGCTCTTACTGTTTACAAACCAATGAATTACTAACTCATCCATGACTTACATTATAGCCATTTAATAGCATGCATATTTGGAAATACCCTTCACTTTGTAAGCAGAAGCTGTAGGTATTTGGTTTTTTGGTTTTTGAGGCAAGTTTACATTGCATCATAACCCAATGTTTGTACCTTCTTCCCTAGATATTAAACTTTTCTCTCTGCTTTCACACATACTCCTCTTTATTGTACATTTTGAGGTATATTCTTCCTCTGTTTGTCATTTTCAACTTTGGCCCTTACTAATTGTACTCCCTTTATATGAGGGCGAGGTAATTTCCCTTCTTTCTTTCATGCCACTTTCTCATACTTTTCTCCTCTTTCCCAGGCTCTCCTGATTGGTGGCTATTTTTCTTGATTCAGATCTCTCAGTTAAGTAGCCTGCTTTGTGTCCCATTTCCTAGTACTGCATTTTCTTCATTAAGTTTCCTTTTAGCACCCTGGTGTAAATTGTGAAATTAAGTCTGCCTTTTGAGGGTCCCCAACTACCATTTTACTGCCAGATACCCTCTCTCAGTACTAGTTCTAGTCTTAACTGCTGTCCCTGAATGCCTAAGTCTTCCCACCCAATAACTGACCCCATGCCCCAGAACTCTCAATATCTAGTCCCAATATATTTGTTTTGTACCCAATTCCCAAAGGAATCTACTTGCTACTACATAATACCTACCTTGAGCCCTGCCTTGTATTCTTGGATCTTAGATTATTTGCTCATGTGCTGCTGTTAAGCTAGATCTTGCCGATTCTGTATTTCTAAAATGTTTTCTTGAATGTATGTGCAGATCCTTACTTTTATACAGCACAGGTCATCTTCTAGAACTGACCCATTACTCCAGCCTGTCAAAATCTAAAGCAACACTTTCCAGAGAAAGCCCATCCTGCTAATATTTGAGTGGATTGAGAGATTCCTCTTCACATATTTTAATCCAATTTAATGCATTTCTATTATTTTCATGTACAGCAATTGTATTTTAAATAAGAGTTTACAGGGCACTATAGACTAAATTGTGTTTCCCAAAAATTAATATGTTGAAACCCTAACCCCCAATGTGAATGTATTTGGAAACAGAGTCTTTAAAGAGGTAACTAAGGTTAAGCAAAATCATAAGAATGGTGGCTCTAATCCAAAATGGCTGTTGTCCTTATCAAGAGGAATAGACATGAGAGGTCTCTCTCTTTCTCTCCCAGCATGTACACACAGAGGAAAAGCCATGTGAGGATACAGCAAGAAGGCAGCCATCTGCAAGCTAAGGAGAAAGGCCTCAATAAAAATTAAACCTGCCCAACACCTTGACCTTGGACTTCCAGCCTCCAGAACTGTGAGAAAATTAATTTCTATTTGTTTATGACACCCAGTCTGTGGTGCTTTGTTAAGGCAGCCCTAGCAGACTAATGTGCCTGGCTTTATGGATCTACTATTGCTCCAGTTTGCTATTTATGTTACTAAACATGAATATAAATACACTAACTGTTGGATGGCAGGGATCATAAATTCAGTTTCTGAGAGATTTAATGTTACACCCATCAAAATCCAAATGGCATTTTTACAGAGATAAAAAATTCTAAAATTCATGTGGAACCACAAAAGTCAACTGTTTAGCCAAAGCAGTCTTGACAAAAAAAAGAACAAAGCTGATGGCCTCACATTTCCTGATTTCAAAATATATTACAAAGCTATGATAATTAAAACAGGATGGCACTAGCATAAAGACAGAGATATAGACAAATAAAACAGAATAGAGAGCTCAGAATTAAACCCATGCATATATGATTAGCTGATCTTCAATAAGAGTTTTAAGAATACACAGTAGGGAAAAGATAGTCTCTTCAACAAATAATGTTTGGAAAACTGAATAACCACACATAAAAGAATGAAATTGGATCCTTATCTTACATCATACACAAAAATCAAATCAAAATGGATTAAAGACTTAAACAGAAGATTTAAAGCTATAAAACTCGTAGAGGAAAACATAAAGGAAAAGCATCATGGAATTGGTCTTGGCAGTGATCTCCTGGAAATAACACTAAAAGCACAGGCAACAAAAGCAAAAACAGACAAGCAGAACTACATCAAACTAAAAAGCTTTGCCACAGCAAAAGAAACAATCAACAGAGTGAAAAGTTGACCTATAGAAAGGGAAAAAAATATAAAAAGGTGTTCAACATCACTAATCATCAGGGAAATGCAAATCAAAACCACAATTAGATATCACCTCACACCTGTTAGGATGGCTATTAATTTTTATAAAAGATAACAAGCATTAGCAAGGATGTGAAGAAATTGTAATCCTTATACACTACAATGGATATGTAAAATGGTACATTTACTGTGGAAAACAGTATGGAGGTTCCTCAAAAAATTAAAAATAGTACTACCACATGATTCAATAATCACTTCTGTGTATATATTCAAAAAATTACAATCAGCATCTTGAAAATATATCTGCACTCCCAGGTGCGTAGCAGTACTATTCACAACAGCCAAAACACGAAGACAACCCAAATATTCTTTAATGTACAAATGGATAAAGAAAATGTGGTATACACATACAATAGAAGAGTATTCAGCCTTAGAGAAGAAGGAAATTCTGCCATTTGTTACAACACAGATGCACCTAGAGGACATTATGCTAGGTAAAACAAGCCAATCATAGGAAAAATCCTGCATAATTTCACTTGTATGAGGTACCTAAAACAGAAAAGTTCACAGAAGCAGAGAGTAGAATGGTGGTTGCCAAGGTTTGAGGGAAGTGGGAAATGGGGAATTGTTCCAAAGCCATAAAGTTTGTTATGCATGATGAATATATTCTAGCAACCTGTTGTACCACATAGTGCCTATAGTAAACAATAATGCATTATACACTTAAAAATGTAAGACGGTAGATATCATGTGAAGTGTTCTAAACACACATGCACACATTCACAACAAAGGGGCGGGAAAATTTATTTATTTTTTTTTTAGACAGAGTCTCGTTCTGTCACCCAGGTTGGAGTGCAATGGCACGATCTTGGCTCACTGCAACCTCCGCCTCCCAGGCTCAAGCAATTCTCCTGCCTCAGCCTCTTAAGTAGCTGGAACTACAGGCATGCACCACCACGCCTGGCTTTTTTTTTTTTTTTTTTTTTTTTGTATTTTTGGTAGAGATGGGGTTTCTCCATGTTGGTCAGGCTGGTCTGGAACTCCTGACCTCAAATGACCCTGCCCGCCTCGGCCTCCCAAAGTGCTGGGATTACAGGTGTGAGCCACCGCTCCTGGCCAGGAGAAAACTTTTGGAGGTGATGGATAAATGTATTACCTTGATTGTAGTGATGTTTTCATGAGTGCATGTGTTCAAATCCATCAAATTGTACATAATGAATTGTGCAGTTTTTGTGTAACTATTATACCTCAGTAAAGCTGTTTATATACATATACGCAGATATGCAAACTAAAAAGCTTTTGCACATCAAAGGAAACAATCAACAGAGTGAAAAGACAACCTATGTAATGGGAGAAAATATTTTCAATGTACATATACACAGCTTTATTACGTTATATATAATATAACGTTGTGTTAAATAATTATTTCCATAATTCATGTTTCAACTTATCAATCATTACTATTTAAAAGCATTGTTCATACAAAGAAGGGAACAAGAGACACTGGGGTCTACTTGAAGGTGGAGGGTGGGAGGAGGGAGAGGAGCAGAAAAGATAACTATTGGGTACTGGGCTTAATGCCTAGGTGATGAAATAATCTGTACGACAAACCCCCATGACACGTTCACCTATAAAACAAACCTTCACATGTACCACTGAAGCTAAAATAAAAGTTTTTAAAAAGTGGTTTAGTCACAATCTTTTTGCACTAAACCAACATAATAGAAAAAAAAATTCCATGGAAAATTCCCTAGAGACCATAAACCCTCTTCTGTGAAGTTGATACCAGGTGAATCTATTTTCTATGAAGTGTTCGCACTTAAAGGTAATACATAAGTACAGACCTAATATTCTAAATGCATCAACTCACGTTCTGAGTTTGTATACACGGTTCATTAAAAAACTAACATTTAGTAGTCATAGTACCAATTGTTACTAAAATTATGTATTAAAAGAAAAGCTATAAAAATGCATCAGACATCTTCTATCCATTGTATATTTGGTGGACATTCAAACTATTTCCTAGGCTTTATCAGGATATCAAAGAAGAAATGAGAGAAGATCAACCCTGTATGTATTTCTTTAAATATTCTCCTATCACATTTCAACCCAGGGATAAGAATTCAGGATTGGTGGAGCTGTGGATGTATTCCCTTTAAGCATAAACATTGATTATTATTAATAAAATTTGATTTTAAGCTATATATTGTAGAATACAAACAACATAAAAATCAATTGTCCTTATTAAAATCTCAACTTATATAATGTGCAGATCTCAATGAGAAATCACAAAAAGAAAAAAAGGAAGTGGGATTTGAGAACTTCAAAATTTCACAAACTGCAGTTTGTAATCCACAGAACTGTGCTTTATGGTTCTTTAAAATTCATGTAATTGTACACGAGTTTTACCAACAACCATTACACTTTAACACGCAGAATAATCAGAAAGCATTATACCATATAATAAATGTGATAGTGCTGATAACGTTACTTAAAAGTCAGTCAATACAGTAGAATTTCACTGATTGTCAGTAATGAGAAGGCCTGCTTCTGATGACCAATTTTAGATAAAAATTTTACAACTAATGAGGAGAAATTAATAGATAATTTAATAGCTATTTCTGAGGAGACTATTTAAATAATAATCACTAAAGATAATACAAAACACTTGTATAACATGGAAAATATTTATTAATAAGCCTTTTAAATAAAATTATCAAAGAAAACATAAGTAACTTTTCAAATTTAAATAAGTTTGAGGTACAATAAATTCATATAACCTTCTTGATTTCTTTGCTTTACACACTAACATAGTTGTAATATACAGTATGATGTTCAGGCCTATTCCTTATACTAACTGTGAGATCTTGGGCGATCACTAGCCTTCTCTTTTGCATTTTGCTCATCAGTAAAATGAGGGAATTGGACTAAAGTAAATAGATAGAATGAGTGATAAAGATAGAGCAAGTACAAGGCAGGAGAGGAGACATTTAAGCAACGCTACCTGGAAACCCAACATGTAATACAGCTGCTCCACTTGAAGCCCTTTTATAAGCATCAGACCCCATTCTGTAGATACGTAACCTCAAAGTTTTCATTACATTACATTTGTTATCCATATTCACTCTCCTTACAGTTTCTAATCACTTGGTTTCTTATGCTTCCTACATGATCTTTCTGTCATCATCTACCTGATTTCTTCTATAATGTTATTAATGATAAAATATTTGTTTCTTTTTCTTAAGTACTAGTATTTCTTTTTTATCAGTTATACATGTACCAATTATCTCAATATTTCTATTTTTATAGTTTTAATTCTTTCTCTGTCCCTCTCAAATCCAGGCCCATATTTCACTGCCAGATTCGATTATTGACTTAACTAACACTGCATGCATTTTATATGTGTATTACTATGTTCCCTGAAATTCTAGTATACTACTCAAATAAATGAACCTTTCATTTTCTACTTATCACTGTCTGAACTTACCATTGTAAACATTTAGATGTAATAAGTGACATTTTCTATAGTTTTATTATTAGTAATAAATTCACAGCATGCTTATTACTTCCCTAACAGGTCATTGTTTTATTTAATGAATAGATGCCCTGATGCATAATCGTTTTCCTATTAGGTTAAGAATAGAAAAGTAGAATGGAGCACAGCGATTTGCAAGTCAACCTATTTTTCTTCAAATAGGATGTTTATAACAGATGATACAGCATTTTACTTGCTATATTTATTTCATTTTTACTTTTTCTGTACTTTCTGTTCCTTTCTATGCTTCTTTTTTTATGCATTATTGAAAGGTAAACTTTTGTATTTCAATGCCATATTGAAAAAAATGAGTCCCTATATAGTTATTACATTTCTGTTTCTTTTCTTTCTTTTTTTTTTTTATTTTTGAGATGGAGTCTCGCTCTGTCGCCCAGGCTGGAGGCAGTGGCACTATCTCAGCTTCCTGCAACCTCTGCCTTCCAGGTTCAAGTGATTATCCTGCCTCAGCCTCCTGAGTAGCTGGGGTTACAGGTGAGTGTCACCACGCCTATCTAATTTTTGTATTTTTAGAGTCAGGTTTAGCTACGTTGGCCAGGCTGGTCTCGAACTCCTGGCCTTGAGTGATCCACCTGCCTCAGCTTCCCAAAGTGCTGGGATTACAGGCATGAGCCACCACGCCCAGCCTCCTGTTTCTTTTCAATGTTTATAACTCTTGCTATATAATTGTGGTGTCTCCCTCTTTATTCAACAATATAAATTTTTTCCAAATCCCTCCTAAATAGTCTCTGGGGCAGAATTTATTGAATTCAGCATTCAACTAGTAACTCTCATCACAAATACAAACTATCAAACAGGTATCCAGAAAAACATTTATCTCTCAAATATGAAGCTTTCATTTATATTGATATTTCCTAAAACATATCTCCATGCTATACTATGCAGCCATAAAAAAGGACGAGTTCATGTCTTTTGCAGGGACATGAATGAAGCTGGAAACCATCATTCTAAGCAAACCATCACAAGGACAGAAAACCTAACACCGCATGTTCTTACTCATAAGTGGGAGCTGAACAATGAGAACACATGGACACAGGGTGGGGAACATCACACACCGGGGCCTGTTTGGGGGTGGTGGGCTCGGGGAGGGATAGCATTAGGAGAAATACCTAATGTAAATGAAGAGTTGATGGGTGCAGCAAACCAACATGGCACATGTATACCTATGTAACAAACCTGCACGTTGTGCACATGTACCCTAGAACTTAAAGTATAATTTAAAAAATACATATCTCCATGCTAATATTTGGCAATCTGTCCATACGTACTCAATTAAATATTGTATCAAATTTGAGATCAATAATGTATTTAAAGGTGGTTGCCATCATGCACAAAAAATCATCTTATTGCTGGACTAGTTATTAATACATTTAATTTAGAATTTGATAGGTATATATAGATTTGCTCATTTGGGAATATAGGAAATACTCACTGGATATAGTGAAAGATTTTTATGTATAGAATGTAGATCCATGTAGTCATATCTGAGAACCGCTAACAAAGTTGCTAAGGATTGCTTTACTAATCAGCTGTAGCTCATTTACAATTGTAATAAAAGGTTTTGAGTCTATCTAACATATGTCAACCTTCTTTTTTGTAGAAATTTGGGTAATTCTCTATCCTTGCCCTTATCTAGTTACTGCAAATAGCAGAATTTCCCCCACCTCTATCAGGAAGACAAGACCCTAGCATTTGTGCTTGTACTCTAACCAATCTCTTTTCAGGCTAGTCAGTTAATTAGCAAAAGACAGGTGCTCAGAATTGAAGTGGGACAACCTCAAATACATGTAACCTCAATCAAAGGAAACTAGGTAACTGGTAGACAGGGGTCAATGGAAGGAAAGGTTTCCTTTTTATGTCATGCTCTTTTGTAATGTTTCTTAACACATGCCTACATTACCTATTCAAAAAGAACCTCAATTTTATAAAAGTCTATGTATATTACGCAATATAGGATAGTAAACTCATTGCTTATATATGACGAGCTATGGCTAAAACATTGGAAAATGAACTATCTCTTGCATAGCTTTTTTAAAATATTGCCTATTCAATCTTACTATTTTTGTTTCACTTAGCAAATTCTTCCCAAGGAGGATACCAAAGAAACTTCAGCCATTCTAGGTAAAATACTAAGAATTCTTACATGGTCAAAAATTCCTGAGATTCAACTCTACCTTTTCCTTATGTCCAAGTATTCTGTAGATGTTCATCAAATTTGTCAACTACATGCCTTCCAAATGGGTAACTTATTTCCAAAAAAGTGCAGAGAAAGAGAGGGAAGAAAAGAAATATCTCCAATTAGAAAAAAAAGTTAATGTGATTATAGGTATACTGAAAAGGACTGTAACCAAGATAAGAATAAGACAGAGAAAGGGGAGAGAGAAAGGAAACTATCTCACCCTCTGCACCTTATACCAATCCTGACATCACAAATGCTTCCTCCATCATTTAATATCAACCTTGTTTTTTTAGAATGCTAATGACTTGAATAAAATATACTCCATGTTAGATACAATAGGTTTAGATTTTTCTCCCTTTATCTTGTACGTGATACAAGTGCCAAATGATTATGTATTTTCTTCTACTTTAAACAGCTAAACAGATGGAAGAACATTCAGTTCAACCACCAGGTTTTTCACTGTGAACCCAAATGGTTACAGCTATAAAAGATGCTAAATTTTCTTTATTTTGAATCTTACACAGACAATAAAAGGGTGTCTAGAACTAATGCCGAAAAATTGTCTGGATATGCTATACCTGTGATATCAATGTTCATCTAGGAAAATAAAGACAGCTACTCTTAAATGGTGATATAGTCATAGAACACTGTTTAAGCAGTATCTTAATTCTATCAATATTTAAGTGTCATCTGCATGCACTGTAGAGATCTCTGACTCACCCACACTTACTTGCATAGAAGCCAAGCCAAGCAACTTGATTTACCGGTTTCATCCTTCTTCTGCCACATCAAACTGAAAATATTAATTTGTGAGTCACATGGGTGACAATTGAAGATGTGCAAATTAAAATTCTGAAGGTCAGATAAAGTTTTATAGACAGAAGATAACCAATCAAATGAAAAGGCTGAATGCTTGGCTCAAGTGTTCAAATTTGTTACTAAGGGCAACTAAAGAGTCTCTTAAGGATTTACTAAAGATTCTTAAGGAGAATAACATCATGCCATACAACTTTAAAAAGAAAATGAATGTCCTAGAAGCAATGTGAAGGATAAACCAGAAGAAGAAGAAACTGAAACACTTAGAAGGCTATTAAAGTATTATAGTTGTGGTATGTTTGAGTTGACAAGAAATGGAAAATAAGGAAGGGGAATAAAAAGAGGAAAATTCCGAAAAAAATGTTGAAAAGGAAAGTTTGGCTTACATTAGGTAAATGATTGAAAATGGAGTCAACTAGTTAAACTAGTTCAACCCTTGTGGAAGTCAGTGTGGCGATTTCTCAGGGATCTAGAACTAGAAATTCCATTCGACCCAGCCATCCCATTACTGGGTATATACCCAAAGGACTATAAATCATGCTGCTATAAAGACACATGCACACGTATGTTTATTGTGGCATTATTCACAATAGCAAAGACTTGGAACCAACCCAAATGTCCAACAATGATAGACTGGATTAAGAAAATGTGGCACATATACACCATGGAATACTATGCAGCCATAAAAAATGATGAGTTCATGTCCTTTGTAGGGACATGGATGAAATTGGAAATCATCATTCTCAGTAAACTATCGCAAGAACAAAAAACCAAACACCGCATATTCTCACTCATAGGTGGGAATTGAACAATGAGAACACATGGACACAGGAAGGGGAACATCACACTTCAGGGACTGTTGTGGGGTGCGGGGAGGGGGGAGGGATAGCATTGGGAGATATACCTAATGCTAGATGACGAGTTAGTGGGTGCAGCGCACCAGCATGGCACATGTATACACATGTAACTTACCTGCACATTGCGCACATGTACCATAAAACCTAAAGTATAATAATAATAATAATAAAATAATAATAATAATAATAAAATAAATAAATTTAAAAAAAGAAAATCTCTTTTAAAAAAAAAAAAGAAAATGGAGTCAAAAGTCAGGAAGTATGAATGAGAACCCTGAGATTCTTAAACTGGAAACATAGCGATGCTATATACAATTCTTAAGAATATATATACTTATTATATAAGCAGTTAATATTAATATGAACAATTATGAAGGCTGATTTGGAGATGGGAATTCTGAGTTCAGTTTGGGATACATGAAGTAGACAATACTGAAGGCAGCTGGAATTTTAAGACAGGGAAGAAAAGAAGCTATTGTTTCTGAAGTTTGTGGATCATTTCTGACGAGGTGGTAATTTAAGTCATGAACTCTTCCTGGCAATGAATATAGAAGTATAAGAACAGAGAGCCAAGAACAGAATTTTATTATTCCTTAGGCATGGGTGTAAATTGAGCCCAACAAATGAAGAGAAATCAAAGAGGAAAAAATATTATTTTGTCACAGAAGGCAAGGAAGGAAAGAACGTCAATCTTTTCAAAGGCTGCAGGAAGGTCAAGGAAAACGAGACTTAAAAATAGATAATTTAAGTTTGCCAGCTTTTCACTAATATCTAAATTTTGTGATGTTATAATGAAAAATAATCCACCCTAAAGGACAAGGACTGCCACCACTGACTATATTTAGAAAGATGAACCAAATAATTAGAAAATAATTCCAAAAATGGATGACTCAAAATTGTTATGAGCAGAAGCAGTATTATTGGGAAATATTTGTATCTAAATAACTTGTTTGGATAAATAAATTCTGATATGTTCATTAAATATCACATTGTATACACAATTCATAGGCGAGGGCCTATGTTACCTTTATTCCTTTGTCTAGCCTTGGCCCCTTGATTATGCTCATTCCCTTCCTAGGTCAACTTTTTAAAAGTATTTAATTTTAATTCTTCAGTCTCATCATGGTAAAGGGAATTTATGCCGTTTATTTATATTTTCACTGGAGACTAATAAATATTAATATAATACTGTTAGGAGAATTTAAATACTGCTATTTTCTTTGGAGACTAATAGAATACTAATAGAATACTGCACTGAAGAGTTTAAAGAGTGTATGTAAAGGCAGATAAATGAAATTTATTCTATGGCAGAAGTAAGTCACATGCTTCGAGGAAGGCACTGACTTTTGTGCCTCCTGGGTAAAAGTTGCAGTAAAAAATAGACTGTAATTTTATCCATTTGATCCTTTAACTAACGTGCTTGAGTTTCAGAGCATTTAGAACACATTGTCTTAAAATACACATTTGATATTTGTTTAGTGGAACTTAACCTATTCAAAATCAGTAAGATGAGAAGTGAATCTCCTAGTTAATGAGATAATATAAAAATTTACATGTAGTTTATAGTGGTAATTCCACAATAGAAAAATGCAAGAAGGAAAAACAATGTCTCCCCAATAAAAATATAAAACCACAATACAGACAAAAAGGCAGGCAAATTCTTCTGTAATTATTATTTTATCTCTACTACACTTCAATTTTAAAGATATTCCAATCAACCTGGCTTGATAAATCAAAAAATTCCATAGTTGCATGAACACATACATTAGGTACATGTTATGATACAATTTAGAGTGCTTGTTAGGTCATAAATTCATTCTAAAGTAGTCACATTTGTCATGATTCATAAAAATTTCTCAGTCCAAAACCTTCAGAATATTAGTTAATAAAATAACACTATATGTAAAATAGTTTAATTAGTTTTTACATGCATACAAATCCAGACAAAGCAATCTAATGTCTGTTTATATACACAAAGATTTTCAACATTCTGGATTGTATAATAATTTTGCAGAAAACACTGCAATCCTCACAAAAACTGCAGTGCCATTGCCTTTTAGCTCTTCAAAAATTAGAGCAAAATAAAGAAATGCAGTAAGATACAAAGATTGCAAAAGATAATTAGTTGACTACCTCCCAATTGACTCGATTCTTGACTCCCCAAATGAACGACAGTAGTTTATACACATAAATACCCTTCAATGCAATTCAGGTCTTCTCTAGGAACTTTTGAAGTCCAGATGTTTTCTTTTTTTGTGACTTTTTAAATAGCTGGTAAAAAATGAATTATCTATAAAATGAACTGGTTCAACATTTTTTACAAACAACTCTAACAGAGTGCACATACAGAAATTACTATGTTTAACACAGAAGTCTGAATCACTTCTGTAAACTGCTAGTTGAAATAAAATAAAATAGACAAGTGACGCTTTGGAACTCACACTTGAATTTATACTTTAGATGAAAGCCTCAAAGTACCAAATTTAAATTTAAAAGAAAATACATAGGATTTCCAGATCAACCATATTTTGCCAAGGTAAAGGGTATACAAATAGCACTACAAATATCCAAAATTTGTCATTTGTCAAATTCCTGAACTTGAAGGGGAGTTAAAACTATGAATACCAATGACTGCTCTTCTTTTGACCTTCTTTTCTTTAATTTAGATTTTCTGTATCATTCATAAGAATGAGAAACTGCTGGTCACCAACAAAACTATATCAGAGTCATATTCTCCCTTCTGACTCCCAATTCATAGTACACAAATTAGCTATTATTTAATGAGCCAGCTATGCTTGACATCCCAGTGTTTCCTCCAATTCTGCTTCAACAGTTTATATTAATGACAGAAGCATACAAATAGATACCAATATCTAGTCACAGAAACAAGTCTTGCTTAAAAGGAAAAATATATAAATATACTTAAGAGTAGAAATCAGCAGTAATTTATAAGCAAAAAACCAAAGCGGCAAACTTTTTGTGTGAGCAGGAACGTAGCTTCCACCCCAACAATGTATCTCAAATGACTTCATTGCATTCTAAGTACAGATAAAATAGTTTCTGTTTGATTATTTATTTTAAAAGCTCCTTTTCTGTAGCTCATCAGAAAAGAAAAGCCCCAAGGTCACCTGTCAATAACAGAACAAACCCTCAGTAAATCACAGTGCTTCACAAATAAATTCCTCATCAGTAATTAAAACCAGGCCTCTCTGGCCCTGTGTTATCAGCTCATCAAATTCATTGCTCATCTAGAATAACAGATCCACATCTGCAGTCATTACAGCGCGCCAGATAAATCAATCCTCTCAATGATGCTTTGAACCATCTCTGCTCCCTTTTAACCAGCCCGATATTTATTTCCCCCTGACACTTCTGACATTCTATTTACTGTAGGCAAATGGAACTCATACAGCACCTTGTAATGGCTTTACCAAATCCCATTGTGGGGCATATCTTAGAAGACTGATGGTTGTCATAAACAAGGTTTTATGGTGTAAGTGTGGGCTTCCAACTTTTTTCCCCTAGAATTTGACTTCTTCAGTGAAGGTTTATTACACTGGATTGCAGGTGGAAGACTAGTAGCCATTGAGAGCTTTCTTAACTAAAAATCAGCAAAAACCTTTTGAGCTGATGTCAGTGTTTCTTGTCTTTCTTTTATTTTCTTTTAATTCACTATCAAAGAAATCTTAAACAGAAGTTTGCAGAACCAAGTCCATAGACTAACAACAATAAAGTTACTACTAATTCATTCCTTTGCTTTTTGAGATTTTTTAAAAATTAAACTCTCACAAGGTTAAATGAGGGAGGTTTTTAGATTAGTATTCTTAAAAGGATATAATCACACTCAGAAAAATTATACACATCCTAAATGCAAAAGTACATGCATTTTAATACAAAATCGCTTTTGTGATCATGATATAATATGTAATTCAAAAAAATAGAGATAGTAATCATGCTTTTGAACAAAATGGGCATTTTTAATGGTAACAAATGAACCAATACTGTGAAGAAAAATAAAACTAGAAAATTTAACAGTTGTGTTATGCCAGTCAGCTAAATTTTGGGTCGCTATGCACAAACCATTCTTCACTGCACTGCACTATCTATCATGGCAGCAATTACACAAGGCTCAAAAGGGACTCACATCAAATTATCATCACAGTGTTAGTGGAGCTCACTCTTGGCATATATTAAACTTATTTCATTACGCCATGATAATATTTGAAAGAAGCACAGTCACCTTCTTTTCTAATCATTTTTTTCTTCATAAGCACAAAGCTAAAGCCCATAGTAGGTGGTGAATGCTGAGATCATCTTCTAAACATTGATTCAAAATGACAGGATACAGTCTTTTCCTTGATGAAATTTCTCTATTTATCACTCTGTTGTTCTTGTGTACTGATATTATTGTTCTCAGAGGCCAAAGTTTGAATATATTGGATTTTGAAATAATGGCCTAAAGCACTGAGTTGCTGGGCCATGATACACAAGTGGTAGGAGGCCAGCTCCTCCCTGTAAGCCTCCTTCCACTCACTCATGTGAAGGAGGAAAAGAAAAACACAGATTCTAAGTTGAAACTTTTGGGGAGCCTGTGTTATCTGCACTGGGATGGAAATTATGCATTGAGTTTTCGAAGGACTCTGAGGAGTACAAACAATGAGGATATCCTGAGCAATATAAATCAGCCTACTACAAAGGTACAGTAAATCACATAAAGCCCCTTGTTTGAAAAATAAAAAGTATCATTTCTGGTTTCACTTAACACTACACATAACAATAATCTCAAAGTAAAATACAGTTTGATTCATTGCTCTAATTTAAGGAAATGCAATCCAAGCAGACAACAAACTTAGTTTAAGAGTTTGTTTGTGTTTACGGAGGGTTAGATAGAATCACCAAGCTCATCATCTCCCTTTAACGTACCATGGAAGATGTTATTTACTCAAGGGTTGATAGGAGACCTTGCATCCCAGACACTCTTTGCCAGTCTTGATTGTCTAATGAGGCTAATCTAAAGAAACAAACTTCTTTGCCTTTATAAACCAGTGTCACATCCACAGGTGGAAGATAGAAACCACAGAAACTGAGAACTAATGAGGTCTCAGAGATCACAGGCGAGAAAACTGTGATGCAAAGGAGCATAGCTGATGTGCCCAAGGTCTCACAGCTAGATAATGTATGAATGATGGAAACTAAGACTGAGTGCCTTAAAGCTTCATGCCTATGAAATAGCAGACATAATCATGAATAGTAGACATGATCAACTGACATGTTTGTTTGGCCCTATCAGCATTCTGCGTTCCTGCACTGTACCTAAAGCAATAGTAGAAGGACTCAGATGAAGAAACTTGAGGTCTATACTTTTGAGCCCCCTAAAAGCAGGAACAGGGACAATACCATTTTTGAACTTCCAGGACAAAATGCAATTGCTGGAATGTAGGTGTCCAATAAATGCTTGCTCAATTAATAAAATAAATAATTTTTCATCTTAAGTCAAAGGGTGTGCAAGATGTTTCCTTCAAGTCCATGAGTTCCTTTGAGTCCATGAGAAATAAAAGGGAAAGATACATGCAAAATTCTTGAACTACATAGTAGAAAAAAGGAGACTATACCTCACCAATTTATTTATACATACTGTGCTAAAACTGGTCACAAAAATGGCAGTCAGAATAATAGTGCTAATATTTTTTATGGTCCTTTATATTTGGGTATCTTGAAAAAGGAAAGTTAAGCTTCATAATATCCTGTATAACATAGTTAAATATTATTACCATATTTTACAGAAGGTAAATTCAAGAACAAAAGGTGTGAAGTTGGATGTTCACAGTTAAATAGGAAGTTTATGACAAAATTGACAATGTAATCCATGAACCCTGATCTTCAATTCTTAACACAATCAATTTTACAGTTATAATGGCCATGTGATGATAATAAAAGCTACATTTTTATGTTTTTCCTAGTAAGATTTCAAAGTCTTCTAAAACACGCTGTCTGCCCAGGAGTTAAATTTCAGAAAAAAAATTATTATTATTTGTGATCAGGAAACATTTATGATATATTCATACCTTATATTAGAAACTGTAGTATTTTCTGATTGTAATTATATTAATATTGAGTAACAAAATATGACTACCACACTTAAAAAGTACTATAGAGGGCAGACTGAAATGCTTAACCTACTGGGATGGGTTGTGTTTCTGCTTTTGTTTTCTTTAACCTAAAGCAAATATACTGTTACAGGGCCTCTATGAAGTAATGGAAATGAAAAATATTAAACACTAAAAAGTAGAATAAAATAAAGTTGAAATAAGTACTTAGTATAGAAAATGGTTCAGTCCAAATTTTTACCTCAAAGCTACTTATCTTGTAACTTGAATAAGTATTTTTCTTCCTTTTTAGGATGTGTAAGCAGATCATTACAAGCATAATTCTCAATTATAAATGTTTTAAGTCAAAACTTTAGCCCCAACACCCATTACCTGTCTTTTCACATTAGCAACACCAAATTATACTCTTTCTCAGTCTGTTTATGGATCCACAAAAATAGTTTTATTTTAAAATACAGAAGTTTGTTGTTGACAGTTTCTAGATTCATCACTGTCTTCTGTCAGAATCATAATCAGTAACAAAATCCTAAAAATCTGTTTTTTTATTTTTATTTTTATTTTTATTTTTTATTTTATACTAGATTGTATATATTTATGGGGTACACAACATATTTTGATACAGGCACACAATGTGTAATAATCACACCAAGATAAATGAGGCTAAAACTCTATTTTTAGTGCACATATATTTTAGCATACACCCAGTCAATTCTGTGGATGCAATACATCCACTAAAATGATCCTCGCACCAGTGCCAAAGCAATATGATGCACAGATTTGCACAGAGACTGATTATAGAGTTCATGAAACCAGATTACAATGGATTTGTGTTCTAAGACATACAAGAACATCACCCAATCTATATCTGCCCTTCTTGGCAACAGAGACGGAAGAGTGGCCTGAAACACAAAATAATGGACCCAGAACTGGGAACTTGTATCTGTGCCTGACTAATCTTCATAAGTCATTTTATTTTACATCTTTGTTCATGGGATTCTTCATGCCTGAAACAGGGTTTTTAATGGTGACTCTCCCACCCAAAACCATGGAAACTTTGGGTGAAACTTGAAAATGTATACTGTTTAACAAGCTCCCTCCAGTCTATAATGTTCTCCTAAGTTTGAGAATCACTGCTTTATGATGTTAAGAAATGACATTATCAATTTAAAAATATATTACGAAAAATATTTAAGGTGCTTACCCAATTATGCAACTTACTTTCCCTCCAAAAATATGAGAACAAAAATCCCGTGTTATGAAAGTGCATTAGCCTCTTCAGGCTACTGACATCAATTTCATGTGTGGGCAACACTCTAGGTTTGAAAACTACGGTAGGGTAGGACCCAAAGATGGGCTTCCAGATAGTAAAACTGTGAAGAAAATAAGACAGTTTACACCCAAGGAAGCAAACAGGCTATTATCTTTCCCATTTACAGATGAGGAAAGAGATTTAGCAAGGCTAAATGACTTTGCCATGACTACATATTTGTAAATTCAGGAGCCGTGACTTGAACTACTGACTTCTGACTTTAGTCTGGCTTCTGGTATCTTTCTATTGTATCATGATGCCTTCCTCGTAAGTCAAATGAATACATTTGTATTTTATTCTATCAGCAGATAAGTGTACAAATCATTGTACATTTTACAAATGCAGTATGTACTTTATCAACAGCGTTCATTTAGACAGGCAATGCAAGGGCGCAAGGTACTAGACAGACTCAGACACAACCATCATCAAGTGCAAAAGATTCTCAGGGAAGCGCATTCTTCACCATGTGCCAACAGAACGCTAACTAGGAGAGGATTTGAAAAACAAGTAAACCTAGTTTCTTTTTTTTTTCCACCTTTCGGACCATGCCCCAGTGAAAATGACCTAAAAACAGGCTGAATGTATATACCAAAGAATGCAAATTCATATGTAATACTGACTGAGCAGAATGATAACATGAGTGTAGTTCATCAGGGACAACTTCCTAGCAAGGGATTGATCTGGGTTTGGTTCTTCACACATATAGTGCAGATTGCACTAGCTCTTCTAATCATTTATTAGTGGTAGACCTCCAAGTAAGTCATTTCCCTTCCCTATAAAATGAGATAAAAGTCTGCTCTACTTGACTCTCAAGTTTTATGAAAAGTCAGTGAGAGAATATGTATCAAAGTACTTTGTAAAACATGAAAGCTATTGATTTGGAGTAGGCAGTAGGTAATAGGTTATAACTCAGTTACAAACATTTGAACATAGAAAACCACATCTTAGGCTGGGACGGGTGGCTCATGCTTCTCATCTCAGCACTTTGGGAGGCTCAGGCGGAAGGATCACTTGAGGTCAGGAATTCGAGGTCAACTTGGGCAACATAGCAAAACCTGGTCTCTACTAAAATTTACAAAAGAAAAAATAGCCAGGCATGGTGGTGCATGTATGTAGTCCCAGCTACTAGGGAGGCTGAGGAGGGAGGATGGGTTGAGCCCAGGAGGTTGAGGTTGTAGTGAGCTATGATCATGCCACTGCACTCCAGCCTGGGTGACAGCAAGACCTTGTCTTAAAAAAAGAAGAAGAAAGAAAAGAAAGAAAAAGAAGGAAGAAAGGAAAGAAGGAAGGAAGGAAGGAAGGAAGGAAGGAAGGAAGAAAGGAAGGAAGGAGGGAAGGAGGGAGGGAAGGAAGGAAGGAAGGAAGGAAGAAAGGAGGGAGGAAGGGAGGGAGGGAGGCAAGGAAGGAAGGAAGGAAGGAAGGAAGGAAAGAAAGAAGGAAGGAAAGGAGGGAGGGAGGGAGGAAGGAAGGAAGGAACTCAACCCAGTGTTTCTTAGGCTTATTTGAAAATAAAGCTTCTTATTCTGGAGGAGATGGGAGAAATCTTTTAAAATCTTCAAAACTCATTTTCTATTGGGCACACTTGGAGAAATATACTTTATAGAAGTGGAACGACTCTTTCCAGTTATATAGCCCTGGGTAAGTCATTTGTTTCCCGTGAAACTCAGTTTCCTTACCCATAAAATAGACATTATTTCAAGAATTCAGTGAAATAAGACGTGAACATGTTTGGAAATTATATTCTTCACTTTTAATTATTTTTAATTATTATCTTTTATTATATTGTTGGACTTGTGCTAAGCAGCAAATTATTCTAACTGTACTCATCACTTATTGCTTTGACTACAATTTGAAAAGTGTTTCTGAATTTATATTTGTTACTTTAAATTTTCAAAGTAATTAAAAGTAACCCAGCACTGTGACTTTATCTCATCCATAGGGAGACAAAACTATAACCAACAAAACTAGACCAAATTTCCAAGCAATTTGATGTGCCTTGCTTTAGATCAAGTCTCAAACATCATCTATAAAATAGGAATAATATCTCCCATCCGATTGAGCTGCTGCCGTGAGTGCCAATATAAATCAGATCATGGATAAAAGGCCTTTGGAATAAATAAACAAGGATCTTAATTAGTACTATCAAAAAATAGTAAAAATTAAACCTTACCAAGGTGCAAACATCTTTCAGATTATTTCATAGTCATCCCCTGAACATCGATTTACCACTTTTCCTAAATTGCAAGTCAACTGACGCAACTCATTCTAAATGTAATATCCCTAGGCCAGCTCACAAAGGTCTATTTAGTGTATAATGTACCTGGAGTAATAGTTCTATTTCAAAAAGACCCAACAGCCACTGAGATCATGCCTTTCCAAACAGTGCTCAGTCCAGTCTTGGGGAGTACTTATGGAAGTTCAATGAACAGCAATGCGACCAAACAACTATTGCTTTTATGTTATGTTCTGATATCTTAGCCTTTTGACATTTCAATTACAGAAACAGTATCATTTCTTAACAACAAGAACAAAGGATACATTTAAAACATGTCTTTCCACCGGAAATTTGATTCCATAAATATTTTTGTAGTACATAGTCTATGGCAGACATGGTTCTAGGTTCTAAAGAGAGAACAATGAAGAAAGCAGGCAAAGATCTTGCCCTCTTGGAGCTTATATTTTGCGCAAGATATGCATTCTGACTTTCACCAGGGAAGTTATGAACACATTTTCACCATTAGGTCCAAGTAAGGGAGGACAGATACTTTTTATACTTAGATTTGCTCCACTTCTGCTTAATTTGATGTTGGCTTAAATACACAAATAATAACAAAAAAGACAGCAGTACCACCACCACAAGCACTGCTCCATGTTTCTGAACTCAGGAATTGGGTTAAGGGCTTAGAAGTTTAACTTCTTCTCCGTGTTTCCCAGACTCTACCCTACAGTCCTCTACAATCCCATTACAATCCCGTAGACAACAACTTCTATTTTAGATAATTCTCCTCCCAAACTCTATTCTTGTCTTTTACTCCCCAGATTAGTTTACAAATGTAATTATCCTCAAGTGCTATCTGTTGAAGAGTAACCTGAGGAGCCTGTTAGAAAATCATATTCCTGGGTCTCAATCAAAAATTGAAATCAAAAGATGGGGGCATGTCCTCCAGATTCACCCATGCTGTTACAAATAAAAAATGTTATTTTTACAGCTGAATTTTATACCATTGTTGATATATACCAGATTTTTTAAATCTATTCATCTGTTGATAAACAATTCGGTTGCTTCCATATCTTAGCTATTATCCACATTGTATACATACTTCAAAACATTGTATTGTACATGATAAATACAATTTTATATGTCAATGTAAAAAATAAATAAGTCAATTTGGGAAAAAAAAGATGAAGGCAATTCCTGACACTGGAATTTACTAGCTGTCATACTTAGACAAGTGATTTCACTTTTTTAAGCATCAGCATATTCAGCTACCATTTGGGTATGATAATATATTTTCAGTCAACTTCAGAGGCCTTTTTTGAGAATTACGTAAGGTAATTAAAAATTTTTACAAATGCAATCTTCTAATTAAAGTTACTATAAATCTGTATAGTAAGCCCTTTTGCTAAGTATACTGAAAATATAAACTTCAACCCAATTTTGTTGAAATAATAGCAATTAGCAAGTTTTCAAATATCTATATTTCTCTGTCTTCAAGAACAAGAAAGCCAATCTATAAATTCTTTATGCTTTCACTTGAAAAACAGAATTGTTTTCTTGCCCTTAGAGACCTTAAAAATCATTTAATAGTGAATTTCATGCTCCCAAACGTTACTGGAATGGCAGCCTAGAAAAGAAACTAAAGCTTTAACTTTATGATAATATTATTAATATGTGCTACTAGCAAAGAGCTTTAATCAATCCGATTAGACAACAATTTAATAGCTTCTTCCTATGTACAAGGCGATGTGCGTGGTTCTGAGTCACAAGAGCTGAAAATGTTCATTTTCGCTCTCTTACATTATTCTTTCAATCACCAAATCTTGTCAATGTTATTTCAGCGATAGTTCTCAAACAAATCCCTTCTTCATTCCCATTGCCACTGCCAAATCCTCAAAATCTCTTTGAGGATTACAGAGAACTACAGCAGCCTTCTAGATAATCCCCCAGCCTCTGGTCTCCTTTTCCTCTAACCAATCTTTCTTCTGAGAATATTTTCTCCAAGCTTCTAAAAAAAGCGTAGCCAACTTCTCTGGGATCTTCTCAAGCTAGTTCCCCAGGCATTTACCCTTCACCTCAATAATACCAAATTACTCAGTCTTTCCAGAAAATGCAAAGTACTTTTACACATCTGTGCTTTCTCCTGGTTCTTCTCTCTGCTTAGAATCCCCTTCCTTTCCAACTTTGCCTGAAAAAATATCCTACCTATGCTTCAGGAACAGCTTCTAAAGCCATCTCCTCTGAGAAACAATATGATTCCCACAAGCCAGAATCAATAACTTTCCCATCTCTGTTTCAGTGTCACTTTCTTGTATTTTTATATGCCTCTGTTACATAGGTCTATAGCATTATAATTGGTTGAACGCTTGTCTGCCATTCCCACTTAATCCCCTCCTCCATCCTCCCATATAATAAAGTATATGCCCTTCCAGAATAGATACCATTATTAATCTTTTTGTTTCAAGTAGCTAGAACACAGCCTAGTATGTTACCAGTACTTAATAAATGAAAATTGGGATAAGACAATAAAATGTGGTTTCTGTCTTAAAGTAGCTTATAATCTAGTGAAGGCAGGAACAAAACAAATAAAAATATATATTGTTACTTTGCAAACACATTTTCACATTTTTTACTCAATTTTTCCAACTACTTAGGGAAGCAAGTAAGACGGTTATAATTCCTCTTTTATATATAAATAGGGCTGAGAAAGGATAAGTGACTTGCCTTAATGTCACACAGGAAGTTAAAAGGAGTGGGACAAACTAGAACCTTCATCACTTGACTCTTACTAGAAGGAAGTATACTTCTAGTCTGAAGAAGGTAAAATCATAGCAAGAACTTGCCAAGCTGTATAAATTTAGACTGAATTTTATACAGATAATGGTAGAAGTACTCTTAGCCTACCCAAATAAAATATACATTAATCTAGTAAAGCTGAATTCTACTGAATAAGTTTTATATCTGACTTAGTAGTCTATATTTTTTCATTTTCATTCCATAAACTTTTTTTGTTAAATATTTAATATTAAATATGAACAGTTGTTAAATATTTGATGGCTACTGTGTTTAAAAGTGGCTTAAGAGATGGCAATAAACATTAGGTATTTTACAGTGAACAACAACAACAACTGAGAAAATTAATTTTAAATAAATGCATAAAATGACATTTATCACTTTTTTCTTTTTTAATGTTTAAGTTCAGGGGTACATGTGCATGATTGTCATATAGGTAAACTTGTGTCATGGGGGTTTGTTGTACAGATTATTTAATCACCCAGGTATTAATCCTAGTACCTATTAGTTATTTTTCCTGATCCTCTCCCTTCTCCCACCCACCCCCCTCAAGAAGACCCTGGTGTCTGTTGTTTCCTTCTCTGTGTTCCTAAGCTCTTATCATTTAGCTCCCACTTATAAGTGAGAACATGCAGTATTTAGTTTTCTCTTCCCGTGTTACTTTGCTAAGAATAATGGCCTCCAGCTCCAGCCATGTTTGTGGAAAGGACATAATCTCATTCTTTTCTATGACTGCATAGTATTCCACTATATTTATTTACCACATCTTCTTTATCCAATCAAATCATTGATGGGCATTTAGGTTGATGCCCTGTCTTTTCTATTGTGAAAAGCACTGCAATGAACAGATGCACGCATGGGTTTTTATTACAGAATGATTTGTATACCTTTGGGTATATACCAAGTAATGGAATTGCTGAGTCAAAGGGTATTTGTGTTTTTAGGTCTTTGAGGAATTGCCACACTACTTTCCACAATGGTTGACCTAATTTACACTCCCACAAACAATGTATAACCATTTCTCTTTCTCTGCAACCTTGCCAGCATGTTATTTTTTGACTTTTTCATAATAGCCATTCTAAGAGGTATGAGATGGTATCTCATTTTGGCTTTCATTTGCATTTCTCTAATGATCACTGATTTTGAGCTTTTTTTCATATGCTTGTTGGCCTCATATATGTCTTTTTTTTTTTTTTTTTTGAAAAGTTCATGTCCTTTGCCCACTTTTCAATGGGGTTGTTTTCTTTTATCTTTTAAATTTCTTGTAAAGTTCCTTGTAGACCCTGTGTATTAGACAATTGTCAGACACATTGTTTGCAAAAATTTTCTCCCATTCTGTATGTTCTCTGTTTACTCTGTTGATAGTTTTTTTGTTGTGCTCTTTAACATAATTAGGTCTTATTTGTGAATTTTTGCTTCTGTTGCAATTGCTTTTGCCATCTGTGGCATAAAATCTTTGCCTGATTCTATGTCTAGAATGGTATTGACTAGGTTTTCTTCCAGGGTTTTTATAGTTTTGGGTTTTACATTTAAGTCTTTAATCCATCTTGAGTTGATTTTAGAATATGGTGTAAGGAAGGGGTCTAGCTTCAGTCTTCTAGCCAGTTATCCCAGCATCATTTATTGAATAGGGAGTCCTTTCCCTATTGGTTGTTTTTGTCAGCTTTGTCAAGGATCAGATCGTTGTAGGTGTGCAGCCATAATTCTGGGCTCTTTATCCTGTTCCATTGTTCCATGTGTCTGTTCTTATACCAGTACCATGCTATTTTGGTTACTGTTGCCGTGTAGCATAGTCTGAAGTCAAGTACCATGATGCTTCCAGCTTTGTTCACTTGCTTAGGATTGCCTTACTTATTTGGGCTATTTTTGGTTGCATATGAATTTTAAAATAGTTTTTTTCTAGTTTTGTGAAAAATGTCATTGGTAGTTTAAGAGAAATAGCACTGAATCTATACATTGCTTTGAGCAGTATGGCCATTGTAATGATATTAATTCTTCCTATCCATGAGCATGAAATGTTTTTCCATTTGTTTGTGTCATCACTGATTTCATTAAGCAGTTTTTTGTAGTTCTCCTTGTAGAGATCTTTCACCTTTCTGATTAGCTGTATTTACTCCTATTTACTATTATTTACAATACCTACCGCCTAGGTATTTTATTCATTTTCTGGCAATTGTGAAGGGGATTGAATTCCTGATTTGGCTCTCAGCTTGACTGTTCTATAGGAATGCCAGTAATGTTTCTACACTGACTTTGTATTCTGAGACTTTGCTCAAGTTGTTTATCAGTTTAAAGAGCTTTTGGGCTGAGACTATGGGGTTTTCTTGATATAAGATCATGTGTCTGCAAACAGGGATAGTTTGGCTTCCTCTCTTCCTATTTGGATGCCTTTATTTCTTTCTCTTGCCTGATTGCTCTGGCCAGGACTTCCAATACTATGTTGAATAGGAGTGGTGAGAGAGGCATCCTTCACTTGTGCCTCTTTTCAAGGGGAATGCTTCCAGCTTTTGCCCATTCAATGTGATGTAGGCTGTGGGTTTCTCAGAGATGGCTCTTATTATTTTGAGGTATATTCCTTCAATACCTAGTTTTTTGAGAGTTTGTAACATGACGGGCTGTTGAAATTTATCAAAAGCCTTTTGTGCTTCTACTGAAATAATCATGTGGTTTTTTCTTTACTTCTGTTTATATGATGAATCACATTTATTGATTTGTGTATATTGAACTAACTTTGCATCCTAGGCATAAAGCATACTTGATCATGGTGAGTAAGCTTTTTGATGTGCTGCTGGATTCAGTTTGCCAGTATTTTGTTGAGAATTTTTGCATCAATGTTCATCGAGGATATTGGACTGAAGTTTTCTTTTCTGTTGTGTCTCTGCCATGTTTTGATATCAGGATGATGTTGGAATCACAGAATGACTTAAGGAGGAGTCCCTCCTCCTCAACTTTTTGGAATCATGTCTGTAGAAGTGGTACCAGCTCTTCTTTGTACATCTGGTAGAATTCAGCTGTGATTCTGTCTGATCCTGGGCTTTTATTGGTTGGTAGGTTATTTATTACTGCCTCAATTTCAGAGCTCATTATTGGTCTATTTGAGGATTCAATTTCTTCCTGGTTCAGTCTTGAGAGAGTGTATTTTTCCAGAAATTTATCCATTTCTTCTAGATTTTCTGGTTTATATGCATAGAGGTATTCATAATATTATCTGATGGCTATTTGTATTTCTGTGTGATCAGTGGTAATATCCCCTTTTTTGTTTTTAATTATGGATCTTCTCTCTTTTTTTCTTTATTAGTTTAGCTAGCAGTCTATCTGTTTTATTAATTTAAAAGAAAAACTAACACCTGGATATGTTGATCTTTTGAATGGTTTTAACTGTCCCAATCTCCTTCTGTTCAGCTCTGATTTGGGTTATTACTGGTCTTCTGCTACATTTGGTTTTCTGGGCTCGGTTTTCTCTTGGTTCTCTAGTTCTTTTAGTTGCTATGTTAGGTTGTTACATTGAGATCTTTCTAACTTTTTGTTGTGGGTGTTTATCACTATAAATGTCCCTCTTAACACTGCCTAAGCTGTGCCCCAGAGATTCTGGTATGTTGTACCTTTGCTTTCATTAGTTTCAAAGAACATCTTGGTTTCTGCCTTAATTTCATTATTTACCCAGAAGTAACTCAGGAGCAGGTTATTCAATTTCCATGTAACTGTCTGGTTTTGAGTGAATTTCTTAGTCTTGATTTCTAATTTGATTATGCTGTGGTCTGAGAGATTGTTTGTTGTGATTTCAGTTCTTTTGGCCTTTGTTGAGAAGTGTTTTATGTCTAATCATGTGATCAATTTTAGAGTATGTACCATGTAGCAATGAGAAGAATGTATATTCTGTTGTCTTTGGGTGGTGAGTTCTGTAGAAATCTACCAGATCCACTTGATTCAGAGCTGAGTTCAGGTCCTGAATATATTTGTTAATTTTCTGTCTTGATGATCTGTCTGATATTGTCAGTGGGGTGTTAAAGTCTCTCACTATTATTCCGTGGGAGTCTCTTTGAAGGTCTCTAAGGACTTGCTTTATGAATCTGGGTGCTCCTGTGTTGACTGCATATATATTTAGGATACTTAGGTCTTCTTGTGGAATTGAACGCTTTACCATTATGTAATGCTCTCTTTTTTTTTTTTTTTGTCTTTTTTGATCTTTCTTCGTTTAAAGTCTGTTTTGTCTGAAATCAGGATTAGAACCCCTGCTTTTTTTTCTGTTTTCTATTTGCTTGGTAGATTTTTCTCCAGCCCTTTATTTTGAACCTAAGAGGTGTCATTGCATGCAAGATGGGTTTCTTGAAGACAGCATACCATTGGGTCTTCATTCTTTATCCAACTTGCCATTTGTCACCTTTTAATTGAGATATTTATCCTGTTTACATTCAAGGTTGGTATTCATATGTGTGGATTTGATCCTGTCATTATGATATTACTGATTATTATGCAGACTTGTTTATATGGTTGCTTTATAGTGTCACTGGTCTGTGTACTCCAGTGTGTTTTTCCAAGGGCTGGTAACAGCCTTTCTTTTCTATATTTAGTGCCTCCTTCAGGAGGTTTTGTAAGGCAGTCTGCTGGTATCGAATTTCCCTCATCATTTGTTTGTCTGAAAAGGATCTTATTCTCCTCTGCTTATGAAGCTTAGTTTTGCTAGATATGAAATTCTGGGTTGGAATTTCTTTTATTTAAGAATGTTGAATATTGGCACCCAATCTCTTCTGGCTTGTCGGTTTTCAGCTGAGAGATCTGCTGTTAGTTTGACAGGCTTCCCTTTGTAGGTGACCTGGCCTTTCTCTCTAGTTGCCTTTAAAATTTTTTCTTTCATTTCGAACTTGGAGAATCTGATGATTATGTGTCTTCGGGATGATCTTCTTTTGAAGTATCTTACTTGGGTTCCCTGCATTTCCTGAATTTGAATGTCTGCCTCTCTAGCTAGGTTGGCTAACTTCTCGTGAATGATATCCTGAAATATGTTTTCGAAGTTGGTTGTACTCTCCCCATCTCTTTCAGGGACACCAATGAGTCATAGACTTAATTTCTTTACATAATTCCATATTTCTAGGAGATTTTGTTTGTTCCTTTTCTTTTCTTTTTTTTTTTTTTTTTTTTTTTGAGATGGAGTCTTGCTTTGTCACCCAGGATGGAATGCAGTGGCATGATCTCGGCTCACTGCAAGCTCCACCTCTCGGGTTCACGTCATTCTCCTGCATCAGCCTCCCAAGTAGCTGGGACTGCAGGCACCCACCACCATGCCTGGCTAATTTTTTTTGTACTTTTACTAGAGATAGGGTTTCACTGTGTTAGCCAGGATGGTCTCAACCTCCTGACCTCATGATCCATCCACCTTGGCCTCCCAAAGTGCTGGGATTACAGGTGTGAGCCACCGCATCCAGCCTGCTTGTTCCTTTTCATTCTTATTTCTGTATTCTTGTCTGCCTGTCTTATTTTAGAGAGCCAATCTTATAGCTCTGAGATTCTTTCCTCCGCTTGGTCTATTCTGCTTTTAATACTTATGGTTGCATTAATAAACTCTTGTAGTGTGTTTTTCAGCTCTATCAGTTAATGTTCTTTTCTATACTGCCTATTTTGTCTGTCAGCTCCTGCATCATTTTATTGTGACTCTTAGCTTCCTTGGATTGGGTGTCAATGTACTCTTGCATCTCAATGATCTTAATTCCTATCCATGTTCTTAATTCTGTTTATGTCATTTCAGCCATCTCAGCCCAGTTCAGAACCCTTACTGGAGAAGTGGTATGGTCATTTGGAGGAAAGAAGGCACTCTGGCGTTTTGAGCTGTCAGGGTTCTAGCAAAGGTTCTTTCTCATCTTTGTGGGCTTATGTTCCTTCAGTCTTTGAAGTTGCTGCCCTTTGGATGGGTTTTTTCTTTTATCCTATTTGATTGCCTTGAGGGTTTGATTATGGTATAAATAGATTCACCTTACTGGCTTCATTTCTGGAAGATTTTAGGGAGCCAACACCCAGTTCCCAACTCCTGGACTGGGTGCTGTAATGCAGGAGGAGTTGTATTGGGCCCTGAACTTGGCTCCTTGAGGTTAGGAATCCACTGCACTGGGGTGCGGGGGGGTGATGTGCTCCTGGACCACTGCTCACTGCACTCCAAAGGGTGGTGTCACCCAAAGCATTTTATAGTGTTGTGACAAAGGGATCTGTCCTCATTTGCACATGCCAGCAGCAGCAGTAGCATGGCAGAGTGCATGCTCATTGGCTGTGGCAGGGTGCTAGTGGGTACCAGGATGCCTGCCTCTGTGCAGACATTCACTACATTGGCGGAGGCAATGTGACTGGTGGGGGTGCAGGCAGCCCCTGCTGGCAACTATGTGTGAGGTCACGCTGGTAGTGGTGTTGGAACAGGGACTGGGTGCTGGTGGGCATAGGTCTGTGTGCTTTCTCTGTTTGCCACAGGCATAGTAACTCAGGGTGGAGGAGGGTATGTTGTTCTCTGTGCCTAGTTGCTCTCCCAAACCAGTGTTGGCACAGGGCAAGGCACTGGCAGAGGCAGGGCAGGCTGGCTCTGTGCCCATCAAGGCTCCATTTGCAATGGCAGTTGGTGAGGGAAAGGGAGGTGGACTGCACTCCTGCTGTGGCAGTGGCAGGGCAGAGTGCATGCACACACTATTCTGGCTGGCAGGCAAGGAAACCAAAACCCGCCTGTACATGCACATGCTGGCAAAAAGATGTACAGGCTTGCTGTGGGCCCAGGGGAAGCTGCAGTATGGGGAAGGAGCAGGAGGACTGATGCATGGCCATGGAGGCCCCAGTGCTGGAGCTCTCCACCAGTCAGGCATGGTCTGCCAACACAGAAGGTATAACGTGGGCTCCCAGAGAACCAAAGTCTGCCCTACTAGCAGGCACAGCCAGGATAGGGCCCCAGGAGAGGCCAGCAGACCAAGGGATGCTCAAGTCGGCCTGGCCCCCTCTGACAGGCAAGACTATCTTGCAGAATTCAAGTCCAAGAGTTCCTCTAAGGCTAATGTCTCCTGTGGGAGCAAGTCAAGCTTAGTGGGTGGCCATCCCTGACCATGCTTTGTTACAGACACTCCCGTGCCAAACCCTTGGACTCCACATCAGCTGGCATGCTGCCCCTACCACTTCTCTAAGCAGCTCTCCCTGCCAACTCAAGTGTCCATGGTGGTCAAGGGGTCGGTCTCCTTCTGCCAGGATTCCAGAGGTCCATGGCAAGAGCAGGTTGCTCCTTGTCAGTTCAATTCATTCATTCCCCTGGATTCGCTGGAGGCCAGAAATGAGTCCTAGTGTGCAGTAGCCTGGTGCAGAGTTTCCAGGTTCTTTCCCCTTCAGCCCAGCTTCCATGTCTTCCCTCTGTCCATTCTCAGTGCCCTCCTTCTGAAGATCTGTTAGTGCACCAGTTGTCTCATTCCCTCAGTGGCAGCTGTTTCAACTGGCTGCATCTAGTCGGCCATCTTGCCCCCAATATCCAGTTCAAATTTATCTACTTAGCTATATCTTGAAGGGAGAATACATTTTAGTGAGTATATAAGTTTCTTCATGAAGAATATGAAGGACTTTATCCAAGATGTACTAAATTCTCCAAACTTGTGAGCATTATTTTTGACCAAGTTCCCCATGGCTTTGATATTTTTGCAACAAACATGTCAATGTTAATTAGTCTTCAATAGTCAAATTAGCCGAACTTGGCTAGCCTGGTTTCTTTCTTTGTCACAAGGAATTAAAAATATTTCCATCAATCTGTCAGTTCAGAAGGGAGTTTTGAGTGATATATATAGAGGTTACTAGTGGGAAAGGAAGATCATATCAACATGATGTGAACAGCAGAGTTGACGTGAATAATTAGCAGAATTCAATATATATTCCCTTCAACTTATGTCCACTTAAAAATAAATAAATAAATATAAATATATATTATATATATATGTTAATGTCTTTATAAGTGCCGTAATCAGGTCTCTAAAAGAAACAATAGAGTCATTCACAAATAGCAGATTAAACCTGCAGTTAGTTGTCTTGTTACTATCTGAAAGAGTTCTTAGTACCTAGAACTTAAAAATTGGTAAGGGCAATTACTGTTCTTTTAAGATACTCACCTTTTTATTTTGGTGAAATTTAGTTTAATTCTTGAGAAAAGTCAAGAATTGGACTGAAGTCATAGTCTGTATTCAAAATCTTAAAATCTATCTAACTAAAACAGCTATTTGCCCTGACTCACTACACTGTTACAAACCATTTTAAACACTAGCTTTCAGTTATGTCCAGAAAAACTAGATTCTGTCTCATTAAGTAAGCATGTTGTTAATAAAGGGTTAAGAGATAATTCATGACTTAAATAAGGAAAAAAATTAATGCAGCCCAGTTTGACCTGGGATATTTGAGCCTACAGGTCAAATGGTTTCCCCTGTAGAATAATGCCCTTGACTTTATTGTATTTCATTGAGGCATCAGTTTAAGTAAAACCTGTTTATCTTTAAGAAATGCAAAAATAGCAACTAACAACACTACTAATAAACACAGAGATAATCTACTTCTCACAAAGGAAAGTAACTGCAGAAAGAAGGCAGGCAAATTTTCCTTACACCTACTAAAAGAAATCTGCATGAGTTTAAGTCACAATCAATTAAAATTTTTAATTATAAACTAGAATATTATCTTTCTCTAATTCAACATGTCACTATTTTCTAGAAATTAATATGTAAATAGAATTTATTTTCTAGCTATGTTTCATACAATAATTAATTTTACAAAATTAATAAGTGAAATAGAATTCTTATGCAGGAATGAACATTCACCAGAGGGCACTATACTGCATAAAAAAAAGAAAAGCAAAATTCTTGCAAATAGTGTATACAGTTTAAATGTGTAAGGATAAAGAGGCTGTGATTCTCCAAACCATTCCAAAATAAATAAAAAGCAGACTTACTTTAAACAAAAAACCTGAAAACGATGACATCCCTTCCTTTTCTAAACTTCTACAGAACTTAAGATTTTGTGTCACATGTCGTGGAACAAGTAATTATGTTATTATGTTATTTCATGTGTGCACACTTTGATTACCCAACAGTATTCCTTGAAGATAGGAAACAGGAGTAGATCATTTACTTACTGGCAATTGACTATTCCTGTTCTAATCCTAAATACATTAGTGAACACTACTTGTTAAATTTATTTTAGACGGTTACATAGAGTTAACCAAGTTAACAATTTATAGCAACAATGCACCAAATCTCTATTGCATATTTGTAAAGGAAGACTGGATCTTTTTCAAATATTACTGTTGTTAATTGCCATCAACTAAACATTCACTGTGTAGCTGACCCTATGTTAGGCTACACACATACACATACACTAAAGTCATGCTGATTGCAAATAGATTGAATAGTAAAAGTTAAAAGCAGCTATTTGCATGATTTAATATTTAATAAAAAATTAATTATAATGTTTCTGTCAAGCTCAATACTTATTGAGCACCTATTATTTGTAAGGCACTGTTTTGTGGAAGAATCAAAACAAACAAGGCTTGTTACTGATTTCAAGGAGGTAATAACCTAGAAAACAGCAGTCATAAGCACAAAATGCCATTTTCTTTAGCTATGGCTTTTGACCTTTGTTCTGTGAAACTTGCCTGTGTATAAAGCTGAATCTGCATTGAAGAACACCGAACAGATAGTATACACATCTGGGACATCGACAGAGATGAGGCCAGCACCTAACAAGAGTGACAGAGTGCATATGAACCAACATTGCCTCACCTACCAAGCACAAGTCAGAGAATCAGTAGATGCAGGGAAACACAATAAGAATAAAGAGGAACTAAAGTTGAATAAAACTAATCAGTAAAGATGTTTTAAGGTTTTTTTTTGTTTTTTGAGATGGAGTCTCGCTCTGTCACCCAATCTGGAGTGCAGTGGCGCAATCTTGGCTCACTGAAACCTCCGTCTCTTGGGTTCAAGCAATTCTCCTGCCTCAGCCTCCCAAGTGGCTGGGATTACAGGTGCCCGCTACCACGTTTGGCTAATTTTTGTATTTTTAGTACAGACAGGGTGTCATCACATTGGCCAGACTGGTCTCAAACTCCTGACCTCAAGTGATCCGCCCGTCTCAGCCTCCCAAAGTGCTGGGCTTACACCTGAGAGCCACCGCAGCTACAAAAAGTTTTGAATTAGTTTTCTTCTTAGCTTTTATTTTAGGTTCAGGGGTACACATGCACATTTGTTATATAGGTAAATTGCAGGTCACAGGGGTTTGGTGTACAGATTTTGTCACCTACATAATAAGTATAGTACCTTATAGGCAGTTTTTCAGTCCTCACTCTCCTCCCACCCACTACCCTATACTGGGCCCCAATGTCTGCTGTTCCCTTCTTTGTGTCTATATGTACTTGAGGCTTAGCTCCCACTTATAAGTGAGAACATGCAGTATTTGGTTTTCTGTCCTTGCGTTAGTTCTAATAGATTAACAGCCTCCAGCTTCATCATGTTGCTGCAAAGGACATGGTCTTGTTCATTTTAATGGCAGTGTAGTATTCCATGGTGTATATATACCACATTTTCTTTATCCAGTCTACCGTTGATTGGCATTGAGGTTGATTCTATAACTTTGCTATTATGAATGGTGCTGGAATGAACATACACGTGCATGTGTCTTTAGGGTAGAATGATTTATATTGCTTTGGGTATATACCCAAGAATGGGATTGCTGGGTCAAATGGCAGTTCTGTTTTAAGTTATTTGAGAAATCACCAAACTGCTTTCCACAATGGCTGAACTAATTTACATTCCCATGAACAGTGTATCAGTGTTCTCTTTTCTCCACAACCTTGCTAGCATCTTCTTTTTATTTTATTTTATTTTATTTATTTATTTATTTATTTTTGAGATGAAGTTTTGCCCTTGTTGCCCAGGCTGGAGTGCAATGGTGCAATCTCAGCTCACCGCAAACTCTGCCTTCTGGGTTCAAGTGATTCTCCTGCTTCAGCCTCTCGAGTAGCGGGGATTACAGGCATGAGCCACCACGCCCAGCTAATTTTGTATTTTTAGTAGAGATGGGGTTTCTCCATGTTGGTCAGACTGGTCTTGAACTCCCGACCTCAGGTGCTCCACCCACCTTGGCCTCCCAAAGTGCTGGGATTACAGGCGTGAGCCACCGCGCCTGGCCTTTTACTTTTTAATAATAGCAATTTTGACTGATATGAGATGGTATCTCATTGAGAATTTGATTTGCATTTCTCTAATGATAAGCAACATTAAGCATTTTTTCATGTGCTTGTTGGCCACGTGTTTGTTTTCTTTCGAAAAGTGTCTGTTCATGCTGAAGGAGTAAGAGATATGCATTAGTGGAAATGAATGAAGAGGGTGTTCCAAGAAAGAACACACCTTGATTCAGGAAAATTGAAGCAGATTAAAACGTTTGCTGAAAAGCATCCATGATAGAGAGAAATGAGTAGTGAAATAGGAATATGCGACAGATGAAAAGCAGAAGGAGTTAATATAGAAGTTTCTGTAATCATGAAAAGAACAAAATTGTAGAGAATTAGATGAGAGTGCAGAAAGGGGACAGTCTCAGAGACATTAACAAGTAAGAATTAGCAGGATTTAGTATTATAATTTACATATAAAAGACAAAAGAAATGAAGCTTTTATTTTACTTTTTTTTTTTTTTTTGAGATGGAGTCTCACTCTATCGCCCAGGCTGGAGTGCAGTGGCATGATCTTGGCTCACTGCAGCCTCTGCCTCCCAGGTTCAAGTGATTTTCATGCCTCAACCTCCCAAGTAGCTGGGATTACGGGCACATGCCACCACGCCTGGCTAATTTTTGTATTTTTAGTAGAGACGGGGTTTCACCATGTTGGCCAGGCTTGTCCCAAACTCCTGACCTCAAGTGATCTGCCCACCTCAGCCTCCCAAAGCTCTGGGATTACAGGCATGAGCCACCGTGCCAGCCAGGAAGTGATGTTGTAAAAAAAAATTATTATAAGATTACATGACACTATTAACAAGCTCAAAAAAGGAGAAAGAGTGGCCATCTGGTAATGACAAGATGATAAATTTCATTTTTAAGATGTTTCAATACCAGAAAGACATTAAAATGAGTATTTTCTATTTTAATATCTTGTTTATTTCTAATCAGCTACAACTTATATAATATTTTTACAGTCAATTTTTGTACCATAGCCTAAGAAAAAGTACTATTTATATTATTTTGGTTTAGCTACTCACTTAGTAACAAATGCACCCTACTTCAGGGCCTTCAACTTAAACTAACAAACACACTACTTTATATAACTCATTCTGAGGCTATTATAGCACCATGTAGGCTATTATTTTAAACATGCCTATCTGCATATGCTCTTGTCCATTATATGAACCTATCTATATGATGGAGTCTTAAACAATTAAATTAATTACATTTGTTCACTGACATGGTTGATGAAGATGAATGTAACCAAACACCCCCAAACACCCCAAACTATCTTCTTCCTACTTATTATAATTAGATTTGAATTCCAGTGATAAAAACAGTAATGTAGATGGCCTACTGCACTCAGATATTTCTGCTAGAGCTGAAAAATAACATACAATGTCAAATTTTCTAAGGACTACTAACTACCCACACTTTCTAAATATGGAGACCTATAGTGCTTTGCATACAGTTTAGCAACCTTGGTCCTTAATCTGCTCAAGAAAAATTCAAGCATTTTACAGAAATTTTAAAGCGTTTCCAAATCCTTTCCAACAACTGTCCATTGATTATATAGATATTCTCTATATAAATACTGAGTCACTTCGAATTAATCTTTTACTAGCTTTTCTGGTAAGATCTTCAATGAATAAATGTTGACTGTCTACCATGTGTTCAGTCATGTGCTATATGCTGTGGAGAGAAAATTGGGCTTAAGGTATGTGTTGTTTTCCTATTGCTGATGAAATAAATTACTACAAACTTAGTGACTTAAAATACCACAAACTTTTTCTCTTACAGTTCTGGAGGGCAGAAATCTAAACTCAAGTCTAAACTCAAGGTGTCAACAAGGATGGTTCCTTTCGGGGAGAATCTATTCCCTTACATTTTTCAGTTTGTAGAGTCCTTCTCTGCATTCCTTGGCTAATGGCCCCTTCCTTGCATCACTCCAACCTCTTGTTTCCATTGTCACATCTGCTGCTACTGACTCTGTCCCTCCTGGTTTGGTCTTAAAAGGCCCCTTTTGATCATATTGGGTCAACATGGAAAATCTGAGATAATCTTTCATATTAAAGTCCTTAACCTTAATCACATCAGCAAAATTCTTTTTATCATGTAAGGTAATATTCACAGGTTCCAGGGAGTAGTACAACTTTGAGGAGCCAACCACAGGGCACATCATTTTTTAAAGATAACAACTGATATCAAACACCCTATTTGATAAGATCAGTGGTCTAGCCACCAATAAATACTTTATCCAAAACCCCAACAGAGAACACCTCCTTGCCTGTAACTAGACTAAAGGTTAGGAGTAGAGGGCAGCACAACTTTTCCCAGCTGCTAATTCACCCTGAGTTTCAACTACTATCGTCTCTATCTTCCCTTAGTTTTTAATTTACAGCAATTAGACTGGGGACCAGGGAAAATAAAATGGTCTTAGAGACTCCTGCCAGTTACATCATTAGCAGAGGTTGGCTGTCCTGGAATTGTTATTTGGCAATTGCTACTTGGCGTTCCTTTCATCAATTGTACAGATATGTCAGACCACATGAAGTTTTTAAAGCTTATTTTCTTAGGGGTTAAAGAGGCTGTCCAATCAATAAAATAACCTCCTTCATTACTGGTGTACCATTTCCATATCAGTAGTTGCTGGAAGATAGGACCAGTAGTTCTCTACAAACTATTATAAAAGTATATGGCAATAAATCAAGTCTAAGATTTCATTATTATTTCCTTTATCCTATGTCTTTTTATATCTTTCTTCTAACCTTATTACTATCCTTCTGACATTCTATGTCCTAGAGGTTCCTCCTTTCTTATAGTGGAATCTCAGACTTAGATATATTCTGCTACCTTCATAGTCTCAAATTGGAGGAAAAGTTTTGTAGAAGTGTTTAAAAAAATAAAATCTAAGTCAGGGTTAGGCTTGGTGGTTCGGGCCTGTAATCCCAGCGCTTTGGGAGGCCAAGGTGGGCAGATCACTTGAGGCCAGGAATTCGAGACCAGCCTGGCTAAGATGGCGAAACCCTGTCTCTACTAAAAATTCAAAAATACAAAAATTAGCTGGGCATGGTGGCACACACCTGTACCCCCAGCTACCCATGAGACTGAGGCACGAGGATCACTTGAACCTGGGAGGCAGAAGTTGCAGTGAGCTGGGATCCCACCACTGCCCTCTAGCCTGGGTGACAGAGTGAGACTCCATCTCAAAAAAAAAAAAAAAAAATCTAAGTCAGATAGCAAGCTACCTTATTTGTAATTACTGAATAGAAATTATAGCTGAACTAAAATATATTACAGTTTCTACATTATAAAAAAAGTTATTGAAATAGTGATTATATCTAAACCTTTCTCTGTGCACTCTAATAGTGTTTTGTGCCGTGCTAACAATTTCCTCTGGTGGCGTTCAATGATAATCTTCAAGTAGGTGACACCTCTAACCATATTTTCTCAATATCCAGTTAAATATCTATCTCACTCCACTCATATATCTCTCATTAAATTTTGTCATCCTATATATCTGTAATACTTCATTAACTACTGTTAAGCTATTTCAAGATCACAAAGAAAACTGAGTTATATGGCAATAAAATAATATTATAGGAAACATTATCCAATGACTAGAAGACTCAAAGTAAATAAATTCCTGTTTCTTTTCTATCATTGCCAATTTGACTTTAATAAGGCATTTAGTTCTTACGAGACTAGGTTTCTCCATCTGCAAAATGAAATAGTACCAACCTGACAGAGGTGTCATGAAAATATATGTATAAAGAAGAAAGTCAACATATGGCCTAAAATTTAGATCACCACTATTATTAGAAAAATGTTAATTGATTGACATATTCTATACCTTTGTCTGGCGTCTGGATCCCAGCTTGTATGGATTCTCATTACTCCTTTCTTTTCCCAGTGTACTTCTCTTACAATAGTATGTGAAACCTCGTCTTTCATTTTCCTTGAATTCACAGCATTTTGCGTAATTAAATCCTGTGCAGCCGAGATGTAACACTTTTTCCACTTTATAGCTCTTTGTAAACATCCTACTTAACATTCAACAGCCTGAATTATTTTTACAGGATTGTTACTACCTGTCTTCAAAACTCCATTTTATCATTTAAAGGCAGTAGACAAGGGAAACAGAACAAGGGTAGGCTCAATGATTCTACTTCCCCTGAAATAATATTCTTCATTTTTGGAATGTTTATTGATAAGTTCAATAAATAAGTGACTTTCAAAATAAATTCATATTCATTATACAATATGACAATCACTATTTCATTTTATAGTCAGAGTTTGATGAAAGTAGATCTGAAGAAAACTGGCATTTGCCAATACTATCATCTCCCTGAAATGCAAACGTTTATACCCATGTTCAAGATGTGTACTATATTCTTCCCTGAAGTACATAATTTTAATTTTATGTTGTTATCTCAAATATCCTTTCTTAAAGCCCAATCCAATGATGGCTTAATGTATAGATTTTTAGTAAACATATTAGTTCGGTTAGTATAGGATTTTACAGTAGAAAGAGCATCAGTTTGGTGTCAGAGAATTCCTGACTCTGCATTGACTGTTACTGTGGGCAATTTACCTAATTTCCCTGAGGTTCAGTTTTCTCAACTGTAAAAAGATATTAGCAATAAATAACTTGTAAGGTTTTGTGAGGACTAAATTGAGCAATGAATGGAAAGTCCCAGCTACAGTGTCTGGGCATTAATGATGCTCAATAAAAAGAAATTATTATTATAACTTCAAACCCTATATAAACATGGCAGGCTTCTATTTTTCTGAGAATTTTACAGATTTTCATTTCAGTATAAAAGCCATGTCTATGTTTAGGTATAGACACAGTAATGAATACAATGTAATAAATCAGGTTTTTAAACTAAATAATGTTAGAAAATTATTTAACATTTATTTGGTAATCACTATATATGAATCATGTATGAAAGGCTACATAATGCCTTTATTTAATAAATGTCACTCTAGATAGTTTACTAGAACTGAGAAAATGAGTGAACTTCAAAAGCATCTACAAAAAAGACAGAAAAATCACTACCAACAAACTGATATTAACTAAGAGTAAGATTCTAGAGAACTGAGTATGCCAGAAGGTAAAGCATGTATAGGGTAAGGAATCAGACCCTTTAGCAAACTAAAAGGCATATTCTTCTCCTGCCTCAACCTCTTAAACTAATTACCTAGAAATTACAGCCTGAAGTTAGACCCTGTCCCGTCTCATTAAGATTCCCTACCCCTACATGGAATAAAGGGCTAGAGAAAAGCAAAAGTAACAGCAATAAGAGAACTGAGCAAAGCTATTTCTTTGCTGCCCTATATTCTGAAGAAACTGAGAACCTTGCCTACAGGTAGGCATATATTGTTGCCACTGGATCATTTACAAGATTTGACGTATAGCAAGTTGCCAAATATGCATGACAACCTTAGGTTTTTCAAAAGATCACTCACCATTCCCTATTATTAAACAGAAAGAGAAAACAGGTGCAGGTTAATATTCCATATTTCCTGTTCCACTAAGTCCTTTGGAGGTATACTAAAAGTTCAACAGTAAAAATTTGGAATTTTAAGAAAGTGATGCCATAATTCTACCTATAATGCAACAACAGATGACATGTTTCTCAGAGTTTTTTTTTCAATTCTCAGAGAAGATAAGCCTCTTGCATAGAGGGTACCTAATCCCCTATTTGATGGATAATCAGATTGTTTTATGTATCCTTTATTCTAGCCCTTGAATAAAGAAAAAAAAATGACTCGAATTATTGTCCAACTTTCTTGATAATACTTATAAAGCACTTAATTGTTCCATGTTGTGTTTGAAAATCTGTGTCCGGTAGCCCTCAGATTCTATAGAAGTGCTTTAAGAACTCAAGTGATATTGGTAGCACTTGATGATGTAACTGAATCAGAGATCTGGGGACTATCTCAACCAATTAACACAGATCTTTTAAAATCTTTTGTGTAAATAATAAATAATAAAAATATTCATTTTGCCATTATAAAGTAAGAAAAGTGAGTTTGTATATCAAGTTCTATCACCATGTACAAATGACATGCTGTGGAAAACTTATTAAAGCCAGAGCTTATAAAATTGATTACTACTATTCCCATATATTCAAACTCTTCTTTGGCTCCTTTAAAAACAAAAGGATGTCTCCTGTAATCCTAGCACTTTGGGAGGCCGAGGTGGGCAGATCACTTGAGGCCAACAGTTCGAGACCAGCCCGGCCAACATGGTGAAACCCCGTCTCTACCAAAAAATACAAAAATTAGCCAGGCATGGTGGCGTGTACCTGTAATTTCAGCTACTCAGGAGGCTGAGGCACGAGAATCCCTTGAACCTGGGAGGCGGAAGTTGCAGTGAGCCAAGATCACACCACTGCACTGCAGCCTGGGCAACAGAGCGAAACTCTATCAAAAAAAAAGAAAAATCAGAAGACTAGAAATAACAAGATAAAAGCAGAACTGAAGGAGATAGAAACACCAAAAACCCTTCAAAAATCAATGAATCCAGGAGCTGGTTTTTTGAAAAGATTAACAAAATAGATACACTGCTAGCCGGACTAATAAAGAAGAAAATAGAGAAAAATCTAATAGACACAATAAAAAATGATAAAAGGGATATCACCACTGATCCCACAGAAATACAAACTACCATCAGAGAATACTATAACATCTCTATGCAAATAAACTAGAAAATCCAGAAGAAATGGATAAATTCCTGGACACATACACCCTCCCAAGTCTAAACCAGGAAGAAGTCAAATCCCTGAACAGAGCAATAACAAGTTCTGAAATTGAGGCAGTAATTAATACCCTACCAACCAAAAAAAGCGCAAGACCAGACAGATTCACACCTGAATTATACCAGAGGTACAAAGAGGAGCTGGTACCATTCCTTCTGAAACTATTCCAAACAATAGAAAAAGAGGGACTCCTCCCTAATTCATTTTATGAGGCCAGCATCATCCTGATACCAAAACCTGGCAGAGACACAACAAAAAAAGAAAATTTCAGGCCAATATCCCTGATGAACATCAATGCAAAAATCCTCAATAAAATACCGTCAACCCGAATCCAGCAGCACATCCAAAAGCTTATCCACCACAATCAAGTCGGCTTCATCCCTGGGATGCAAGGCTGGTTCAACATATGCAAATCAATAAATGTAATCCATCACATAAACAGAACCAATGACAAAAACCACATGATTATCTCAGTAGATGCAGAAAAGGCCTTTGATAAAATTCAACACACTGTCATGCTAAACACTCTCAATAAATTAGGTATTCACAACATATCTCAAAATAATAAGAGCTATTTATGACAAACCTACAGCCAATATCATACTGAATGGGCAAAAGCTGGAAGCATTCCCTTTGAAAACCAGCACAAGACAAGGATGCCCTCTCTCACCACTCCTATCAACATAGTATTGGAAGTTGTGGCCAGGGCAATCAGGCAAGAGAAAGAAATAAAGGGGATTCAAATAGGAAGAGAAGAAGTCAAATTGTCTCTGTTTGCAGATGACATGATTGTACATTTAGAAAACCCCATCATCTCAGCCCCAAATCTCCTTAAGCTGATAAGCAACTTCCCCAAATCTCCTTAAGCTGATAAGCAACTTCAGCAAAGTCTCAGGATACAAAATCACAATGTGCAAAAATCACAGGTATTCCTATACACCAATAATAGAGAAACAAAGAACCAAGTCATGAGTGAACTCCCATTCACAATTGCTACAAAAAGAATAAAATACCTAGGAATACAACTTATAAGGCATGCAAACGACCTCTTCTAGGAGAACTACAAACCACTACTCAACGAAATAAAAGAGGACACAAACAAATGGAAAAACATTCCATGCTCATGGATAGAAAGTATCAATATCGTGAAAATGACCATACTGACCAAAGTAATTTATAGATTCAATGCTATCCCCATCAAGCTACCATTGACTTTCTTCATAGAATTAGGAAAAACTACTTTAAATTTCATATGGAACCAAAAATGAGCCCGTATAGCCAAGAAAATTTGAAGCAAAAAGAACAAAGCTGGAAGCATCATGCTACCTGACTTCAAACTATACTACAAGGCCAAGACTGCATGGTACTGGTACCAAAACAGATATGTAGACAAATGGAACAGAACAGAGGCCTCAGAAATAATGCCACACATCTACAGCTATCTGATCTTCGACAAACCTGACAAAAACAAGCAATGGGGAAAGGATTCCCTACTTAATAAATGGTGTTGGGAAAACTGGCTAGCCATATGCAGAAAACTGAAACTGGACCCCTTCCTTACACCTTATACAAAAATTAACTCAAGATGGATTAAAGACTTAAATTTAAGACCTAAAACCATAAAAATCCTAGAAGAAAACCTGGGCAATACCATTCAGGACACAGGCATGGGCAAAGACTTCATGACTAAAACACCAAAAGCAATGGCAACAAAAGCCAAAATTGACAAACTGGATCTAATTAAACTAAAGAGCTTCTGCACAGCCAAAGAAATTATCATCAGAGTGAACAGGCAACCTACAGAATGGGAGAAAATTTTTGTAATCTATCCATCTGACAAAGAGCTAATATCCAGAATCTACAAGGAACTTAAACAAATTTTCAAGAAAAAAACAAACAACCCCATCAAAAAGTGGGTGAAGGACATGAACAGACACTTCTTAAAAGAAGACATTTATGAGGCCAATGAACATATGAAAAAAAGCTCATCATCACTGGTCATTAGAGAAATGCAAATCAAAACCACAATGAGATACCATCTCACACCAGTTAGAATGGTGACCATTACAAAGTCAGAAAACAACAGATGCTGGAGAGGATGTGGAAAAATAGAACATTTTTACACTGTTGGTGGGAGTGTAAATGAATTCAACCATTGTGGAAGACAGTGTGGTGATTCCTCAAGAATCTAGAACCAGAAATACCATTTGACCCAGCAATCCCATTACTGGGTATATACCCAAAGGATTATAAATCATTCTACTGTATAGACACATGCACACGTATGTTTATTGCAGCACTGTTCACAATAGCAAAGACTTGGAACCAACCCAAATGCCCATCAGTGATAGACTGGATAAAGAAAATGTGGCACATATACACCATGGAATACTATGCAGCCATAAAAAAGGATGAGTTCACGTCCTTTGCAGGGACATGAATGAAGATGGAAACCGTCATTCTCAGCAAACTAACACAGGAACAGAAAACCAAACATCGCATGTTTTCACTCATAAATGGGAGTTGAACAATGAGAACACATGGACACAGGGAGGAGAACATCACACACCAGGGCCTGTCGGGGGTTGGGAGGCTAGGGGAGAGATAGCATTAGGAGAAATACCTAATGTAGATGACGGGTTGATGGGTGCAGCAAACCACCATGGCATGTGTAGATCTATGTAACAAACCTTCACGTTCTGCACATGTATCCCAGAACTTAAAGTATAATTTGAAAAATAGATAGATAGATAGATAGATAGATAGATAGATAGATAGATAGACAGACAGACATATGACGTCTAACAGGGACATAGCCAGTTCTTTAGGGTTTTTTTTAATCATATGACATGGTAATGCACCACCTATGTTTGGGGAAATGTAATAATCATGTTAGTTTTAGAAAAGTGAGATAAAGCTTCATGAGATAGCAATGGAATAAGTTCTAAGGGACTCACCCTTCACTTCCACAGGCTAACTTGGCCCTTCTGACTTTGGTGCAACCATGGAGGCAATGTTGTCTTCACTGTAGAAATCTATAAAAGACTATCCTCCACAGGAATGCATGTGCCAAAAATTCTCCAGAACAATGTTCAAAAAGTCAACCTTGGAAAGTTCAATACGTTAGACTCACTGGCTTTGATTATCAAAATAAATAGATTAAGCATTTTTCCCTGTAAACACAGATAGACTGTAGTTTGATGCCTACCCTTAAAAAAGGAAAGATGTAAAACAAATGACTGTAACCAGCTGGCATCAATATAGTAAGCATCTGCCACACTTCAACAGAATAGCAACTGGTGGTGATCAGTGGGTCTTCTTAGTGGCCTGAACCAGCACATATAAGAGAATAAGCTAAACTAGCAATACTAAGAGAATGACAGCACTGGTCTCAAGAACTTGAGAAAATTTATCTGGTCCAATCCACAAATTTTTGTTTATGTTCTATTTTGGATATATGTCTTGAAATTTTGTTCTCAAATGCCTCGGGAGATGGTTTGCATTATATTTTTTTTAAATACTCCAGAGTTGACTGTAAAAATGTTAAAGCACTGAATTCAAATCAATAAGACTATATTAAAAGGACCTGAACATTATGATTGCTGACTCTCACAAATGTACCCATAAGAAAAAATTTTGAGAGGTTCTAAAATATCCACAGTAAACTTATATTATTTCTATGGCCTGATTTACTGATTTATCCTGATTTATTTCACATTACTATAAGAACCATATATATATATATGGTTTGGCATGGTTGCTAGGGGACATTAATAGTATTGTTTATCACTATTACAGTTACTATTAATATAATAATTATGTTGGATAAAGACACAATATATGTATTAAATGTAATAATTAGGACTAAGGTGCTAAAAACTCTTCACAGTCAGTGTCTGGAGGCAGAAGCACAAAATCAAGGCAAGATCTTGCAAATACATATTTGGAATGATGCTTTGGAATTGAATCCTGAATCCCTCAGTAAGGGGACTATATCTGTTCTGGGTTTGCATGTCCTGACTTTGATTAATTTCTCAGGAAAAAAGAAAGGACTGCTTTTCGTTAAGCAATATTTTCTTTAAAGGAATAATCTGAACAACCTAGTGTATGTTCACAATCAAGGTGCAGTCTCATTGCTTTGCCGTATATTATCCTGCATGGATTAAAAGAGCAAGCCAGCTCCCTCATTGGGTGAGATAATAAATATCCTACTTTCCTTGAGTGCTCAAAAATGCAGGAAATTTAACATTTGCCTTACTAAAAATGTGAAGTTAATATCAAAAAACTTGTCATCAGAGATAAGGAATTATATTTCCTGCCAATAGATGACACGTGTCAGGTATATGGATAGTACATATTAGCCTTCCCACCTCTTCTTGTGTCAAATACATAGATTCATCTACTACACATTACTGTACCTTCAGTGGTTTCATTGTCAGCTCCCATTTTCTGCTTCCTGCATTCTTCTCTCTCCTGATTCAAAACCATCGCTTTAACACATCATTCCTAATTAGATGATTAGTGTTTAGAAGGGCAGGAGATAAGTTATTTGCATAATTTAATCATAAAAAGAAGGTAAAGATGCAGATTTTGCTGTTCGTTTGTACAATTATCTTCTTCAGCCTGGGGGGCTGAGATATTAATGTGATTAAACAGTATTTCTGCAAACAGGCAACTGTGTGTCCCCTATTAAAGTAAGGCTGGAGGCAAATGAAAAATTAATTTTAGAAGACAATCAATTTTATTCTACATGACTGTAATAAATAACAGTCCATCTGCAGACAACTCATTAAGCCCTGGGAGGGTACATGTGTCACAAACTCTAAATGACACACAAGACTGAATTTTCCACAACAGAACTAGTAATAAATGGCCTACCAGCTGCCATATCAGCCTAGAAAGTCAACATACAAGAATTTCCTAGAAAATGAAGTGCACACAGTGTCATTCAGTCAACCAGTTAATTTAGTCTTGTTTGCAAAAATTTCTGAAAACTGTTTCATTTTATTCTGCAATTTGCTGTTTTTCTTGTGTTATGAATGTACATATATGTGTGTGTTCACATTTATTGGTGTGAGCACTAATTTCAGAAATAAGAGCTAATGTTTTATGATCTTATTGTGTTAAGCATTTTATGCACATGAGGCTTATTAATCTTAAAAACCTCATGATTTACGTAGCCAATATTATTCCCATTTTTAGATGAAAAAACTGAGGCTTAGATGGTCATACATCTAGAAAGTATTAATATCAGAACAACTGTGCCTGAAACAAAACAGTAATTTTCTAGGCTTCTATTTAGGAGTATGTTATTCTGACATACCCTTAAAGTATAGCAATAGATTTTCTTAAAATATGAACACTTCCCAGAATAAATACATTTAATTATAATAAATCATAGTTAACACTGTCAAACCAACAAACTGAAAGCATTTTCAGTACTTACATCCATGTACTATCTTTGGCACTGTGAATGATAAAATGACATATCAAACTGTTCCTGAAGTTGAAGAATTTACAAGCTAGTTTTCAGAGAGAGAAAACATAAACACTTTAAATCCTAACAATTTATACAAAAAAAGAGATAGGCTGTCTGCAGATAAAAGTTCACAGAAGCAAGGGATCAACCATGCACCATGAGAGAAGTCCTCATAGAGAAGATAAGACTTCAGCTAGATCTTTAAAGATGGTTGTTCTGAGCAAAAGCTTGAGTAGGGCAATTACTCCTAGAAAGGAATCACAACCCCATATTTTCTGATAACAGTTTCCTCAGGCAATTACATCAGTGCACTTCCATTCAGTTTTAACAAACCTGCCAATGATTCTTCCTTGATAAAATATTCATTTGAAGTTCTAATGTCATCAGATATCAAATATCAGGAAGGATGAGTACTTGTTTGTTCGTTTGTTTTACTTTGCTTTTGTATAGTAGAGGTTAGGGTCATAGTGCCTTAAACAGTCTCTCTACAACACTTAGGACAACCTATCCTGATTGAGATAACCCCGTGTTTAGTGCATAAATATATCGCTTTTCAATGCTAGATAAAGAAGGGAAACAAGATTTCTTAAATCAATCCCACAAAACTAAAATTTTAACAATAAAACTGCCTTCTTTCTCCCTAAACAAGAGCCTTAATAGCAGATGTTACTACATATGGCTTCCCTTGCTATTCTCCAGCTGCAGAAATTAAAATTCACTCAGAATCAGTGATAGGATCTAATGGGAGTTTGCAAATGCTGACCAAAACCTCCTTTCCAAATACTCTATTAAGATGCCAGGTGAATGACTGGACAAGCCCCACCAGAGAAAATTTGTTTCCTAGGTAATCAGCAAGGAGTCAAGATTGAGATAGCCAACTTCTCAACTTTGCTCTGCAATGATTTCACATGAGAACCTGATTTAAAGCTTAACTATTTCTTCATCGCCAAACCTCCAAGGTCACAGAAATCCCAAGAGTAGTCAAAGACTAGCTGTGAGAAGTGGTGACTACAGCAAGAGCTGTCTAAGTAGCTTCCATGTGAGGTTAATAATGAATGACTCAGGTGTTAAAAATATATACTGATTTGGTTTCTGCCACTTTGAATGCATTATGAAGCATCTATAGGTAAAGGATCATGACTGTTTCTAAGTTCTTCACTGTATCTAACAGATTTGTAGTACTCTTTGTAAGACAGTTATGTGCTGCCACATGGTGACTACAGTCAACAATAATTTATTGTACATTTCAGATTAACTAAGAAAGTATAATCGGATTATCTGTAACACAAAGAAAGAACATATGCTTGAGGTGATGGATACCCCATTTACTCTGATGTGATTATTATCCATTGTATGCCTGTATCAAAATACCTCATGTACCCCATTACGCACCTAATATGTAGCCACGAAAATTAAAACCAAAAATTTTAAAATAGTAATGTGCTAAAACAAGAGTGAGAACTTAATTTACTCTTCCTGAATACACGACGTACTAATAAGATCAACAAACACACCAATAACATTCCCAGTATGAAATCAGTTTATAATAAATTACAATCTTCCATTGGAAAATAATGTTAACACTAAATGATGTAAAGCAAATGTATTCAATTATTTGGAAAATGTTATTTTCACAGTATTCTTCAGACAGCTTCACTGAAGCACAGCATGCCCATGACAAATCAGAGATTATTAGCATAAATATTCAAACCTTCATATAATGGCGAATGTGGATTAGTTTGAAAACAATACCTTCAGTCAAGTTCTCAGAGTTCTTAATTCCAACAACTTTAATTTTTAAATTTTAGAAATTAAGAATTATTGTTTAACAACTTAAAATCTGATAGTATTATTATATATAGTACAAAATTTTAGATACATTGACCTCTCTTAATCCTTAGACACTTCAATAAACAATGCACATGTGGAGGATAATCCCAACACTCTAGCCTTTCAGTTTCTTGACCTCCTCTCCTCCAAAGGTCTTGTCCTCTGCGCTTCAGCCACTCAAGCCCATATCCTAACCTTTGTAATTACCAATAACTGCAACTCTTCCATATTCTTAATTTGGTGTATCCTACTCTCTGACCACCAATATCTCTTTTATTCATTCCTTCTAGTACTCCGACTCCAACAATCCTTTGGCCCCTTCTTGGAATTCCAATTCATTGAAAATACCATCACTGCCTCTCACCTCCTTGATATCTTCTTTCTACCTAAATGATTTAAAATGTATTCTCATTCACTACATCACCTTTTGCATAAACCCTCAACTCTTCTGCCACTCTTGCTTTGTTATACTCATACTGCTTAGCAAAACCACAATTCTAATTAAATACTATTATTTGCCTACTTTGCACCAGTACTGACACAGCTTTACGTGGTGAAATTAAAACACACAATCACATTGACCATTTTGAATTTATGACCACAACCTTAATGGGCACTTAATGTTGCCTGGCAGTCATATTAAACTTCTTTTAATAGTTTACTCTAATACTTACCCAGATAGCTATTTCACAGCAATACCTCCTTTCCAATCCTCATTTTGAAATGATGATCTTGTTGCCCACTTCATTGAGAAAATTGAAACAATTAGAAGAGGACTTCCATGGCGACCCAATACTGTATCAACTAGAATCTTCATCTACATACTCTGCCTTCCCACCTGTTAATGTAGATGCACTAATCTTGCTTCTGTCTAAAGGAAGATACTTCTACTTGTACATCAGATCCCATCCACTCTTTCCTATTCAGGAATATCACTTCAGCAATACTCTTCTTTCACACAACATTAATTTCATTTTTACTTGATTATTCCTAATAGCATATGCTATTACGCCTTACATCATCATAAAAAAATAACCTCATGACCCCCTCCCCTCACATCCACTGTTTTCACGCTACTTCCTGCCAACCCTAAGTTATTTGCTATCTTTGCAGCAAATCCCTGGAAAGAGTTGTTGATACTCCACTTCCTCTCCTCTTATTCTTTCTTAAACACATGCCACTCAAACTTTTCATTCCCACTTCTCTATCAAAACTTTTCTCATCAAGATTACCAATGACTTTCATTGCCACATCCAATTGCCAATTCTCATGTGACTTATTAACAGCATTTGACACAGCTGATTATTCCCTCATTGTGGATATGTTGTTTTTGATTAGCTTTCAGAACATAATTCTCTCTTAGTTTTCCTCTCATCTGACTGGATGTTCTTTGTCAGGCTCTTTGCTGATTCCTCCTCTTCTCTCTGATCTCTTTAGGCCAGTGTGACCCAGGACTCAGTCCTTGAAACTCTACTCTTTTCTATTTACAGTCATTCCTCTCCTAAGCATATATCTCTTGTCCAGACATCTATCCCAAACACTGAACTTGTATATCTAATGCCTACTCTACATCTCTACTTAAAGAGGTAAAAGACACTGGGCATGGTGGTTTACACCTGTAATCCCAGTGCTTTTGGAGGCTGAGGTGGGAGAATCACTTGAGCCCAGGAGTTCAAGGCCAGCTTGGGCAACATAGCAAGACCTCTTTCTCTACACAAAAAAAATTAAAAATAATTAACTGGGGATGGTGGCATGTACCTGTAGTCCTAGCTGCTCAGGGGGCTGAGGCAGGAGTATAACTTGAGCCCAGGAGTTCAAGGCTGCAAGGAGCTATGATCGATCATGCCACTGCACTCCAGCCTGGGCAACACAGCAAGACCCTGTCTCTAAAAATAAAAAGAAAAGAATTGAAGAAAGCTTTTCAAACATGCTTGTAATTTATATCTAATAGTTTGCATACTGGATCCATAAAGACTACATTTATCTTCACACCTCATCACAGAAGTTTCTTAGTTCAATATTTATTCTACAAATGTTTGCTGAACATCAACTATGGGCAAAAGGCTCTGTACTATGGAAAATACAAAGATCATCAACCATAGTATCTGAGATCAAGAACATTACAATCTACATAGGGAGATTTTTAAAAATAGTCTGGGCATGGTGGCTAACACCTGTGATCCCACCACTTTGGGAGGTGAAGGCAGGAGGATCGCTTGAGGCCAGAAGTTCAAGAACAGCCTGGGCAACACAGTGAGACTCAGGTCTCTAAAAAATAAATTATTTAAATTACCTGGCCATGGTGATGTTTGCCTGTAGTCCCAGCTACTCAGGAGGCTGAGGCAGGATGATCGCTTGAGCTCAGGAATTCAAGGCTACAGTTAGCGATGATCATGCCACTGCACTCCAGCCTGGATGACAGAGCAAGACCCTGTCTCAAAAAAAAAAAAAAAAAAAAAAACTGTATTCTTGAACTCTGCCCCCTGACCTACTCTACCTCCAGCTTCCCCTCCCCCAAATGAAGGAAACTTCAGCCTCCCAGTTGCATATGTCAAATTCCTGGAGTTGCTCATGACTCTTTTCTTTCTCTCACACCCAGCATCTAATCCATCATGAAGTGCTGTTGGTTCTACCTTCAAAACCTATCCAGGCTCTGCCCAACTGTTATCACCTCTACTCTAACACTATGGTCTAAGCCATTGCCATCTCTCTCATGGTTCACTGCAATAGCATCCTGCTTCTACCTTTGCCTTATATGAGCCTATTCTCAACCTAGCCAGAGCGATCCTTTCAAAATCTAAGTCAGATCCTCCTATACTCCTGCTTAAAACACTGCAATAATCCATTTCATTCAGGAAAAAACCAAAGTCTTCAAAATGGTCTAAAAGGATCCATGTGGCCAACTCCCCAACATTACCATTATGATCTGTTTCCTACTCCATTATGAACACTCTCCCCTCATTCACTCTTGCAGGCTTCTTAACATTCCTCAAACCTTCCAGGTATGCTCCTGGCTTCTGGTCCAACGGTTCTCTCAGTCTGACACACTTTCCCCAGATTCTACTTGCCTAACTACCCTCCCTTTCAAGACTGTGAACAAATCTCACATACTTAATGAAGCCTACAATGCCCATCCTATTTAAAACTGCAACTGACTCCAATCCTCCCATACCTCTACTTTGCTCTACTTGCTCTATTTTTCCATAGCACTTACCACTTCTAACATGTAATATAATTTCCTACTTTGGTATGCATATTATTTATTGTCTTCCACATCCACAATACCACACACTAGAATATAATCTCTTTTTCAAGGGAAGAGGTCTTTGCCTGTTTCTTTTTAACAGATGTATCCCAAGCACCTAGAAGAGTGCCTGACGCAGAGTACACCCAATAACTATTTGATGAGTAAATGAATGAATGGTAATCTTTTTTATACGTGTATGTGTTTTCTCTACAATAAGATTTAAATCTTTCTGAAAGCATCCACAGATCCTAGCATAGTATTTTGGACACAAAGGATAATTCATATTTTCTTAGTAACTGGATCTCAGTTTTATACTTAAATTTTATACTTCAATATTATGCTGTTGTCTCTAAACACTTTCTTGAATTATGTCCTTTTACTTTTTCTTTCAAACTATTAAGTTTTTGTTGATTCCCAAAACCTTTCTGTAAATGCATGTGGAATTGAGTCTCCATTCAAAGGATCTTTGTTAGTGTATTTCTGAAGACACCATCATTAAAAGGCAGTATTTCCTATCAGGGCATGCACCTTAAAGAAATTACAGTGAAATTCCTGTGTAGTGCTTCTCTCTTCTTCTACTTTGTTTATCCCTAATTCCCACCACTAGATTTTCCATAATTCCCTGACTATATAGAACAATCCACCACGTAATTAAACTTGTTTGCTCAAGCCCATCATTCAAGAGACAGCATAGAGAGGATAACGTACCAGAGGAAGCACAACAGAAGACTTAGATTCAAGAATTGGCTCTGCCTGTAATAGACTGTGAGGCCTCAGGTAATTCATTTTACTTGCCTACATTTCCATTTTCTCACTTACATTTCAGATGGGGTGATCTGCCTCATAGGATTGTTGTGAGAATAACCTCAGATAGTGTGTGAATACACCTTGCAGCCTGGGAACTGCCGCAGACCATGAGATACTATTACTTCCTAGAAGCATTGTCGGCTTCATTATCACAATGGATGATGCTGATTTAACATTGAGTAAAAAAAAGTCTAAATGAGATTAAGTGATCTCCAAACATGCCTTGTTGTAATCAGCCATTTATTTATAAAAATTTAGAAATTTCACCACAAAATTATAAAAACAGACACTTCTAAGGATCAGATTTATGAGCCAGTATATGTGAAAGCACTGTATAAACTATAAACCTTGATAGTAATTTAAACTTTCAGATATAGTTTTAGACAAAAGGGTTTTAGTAAATACTTAAACTTTACTTAATTGCAAAAGTGACAAAAATGCCATGCTAGTGTTCTTGAATTCAAATTGTAATGTTCATTAAATAACCTCGAATGCAGTTGTTCAAATTACTCCCTGAAATGCGAACTTAGTTAGTACTGAATACAATAAAAACTTCACACGTGTACCCAAAGGCAAATTTTAATCCTTTTTAAAAAAAACTCATTCTCAAGGCAAAGCAACATAGCCGAATAGAAAGCGCCACAAGTTAACAACTATCTACACAGAAAAAAAACCTTCATAAGAACCAAACATCAAGTGAGCACTCATAGTATCTAATTTTAACTTCATATCGCTGAAAGAGACACCGAAGAGATAGAAAAAAGTCCTGAATTGCTAATGCTACCCTTCCCCAACCCTCCAGCAGCAATAGCAGCATGTGGGTCAGAGAGCATCTCTGGGTGCTGGGAGAGGGAGAACACAGCAATTGTGAGGCACTGAACTCGGTGCTGTCATGTTAGAGCAGAAAAATCCCAGACCAAACTCGTCTTACAGCTGCCCATGGAGGACGCATTTAAACCAGCCCTAGTAAGAGGGGAATCCCCAATCCCAGCTGTCCAAACTGGAGCATCAGCAAACCTCGCCACTGAGGGCCAAAGTGCTCTCAGTCTCTAAGTAACCTTGAAAGGCAATCTAGGCCATAAAGACTGCAACACTTAGGCAAGTCCTAGTGCTGAACTAGGCCCAGAGATATGGACGGGGGGTGGTTGCGGGGGAAGGCATGACATACTGAGAGACCAGCTGGGACAGCCAAAGGAGTGCTGGCATCACCCCTCCCATAACCCCAGGCTGCATGGCTCCTGGTTCCGAGACACACCCCTTTCCTCCCACTTGAGGAGAGGAGAGGGAAGAGTGGAAAGGACCTTGTCTTGCATTTAGAATACCAGCTCAGCTACAGCAGGATAGGGCACCATTCACCGTGTGAAAAGAAAATAAATCTTGGGGCACCAAAATCATTAAACTAAAAGGAAAAGTCAAGTTGGGAGCTGCATAGGGCCAACCAGCCTCCCATTCTATTCATAGTCATCTCTCTGCTCACTTAGATAGATGCATATCTGATTGCCTCCTTTGAACAGGCTAATCAGAAATTCAAGAGAATGCAACTCTTTGTCTCTTACCTAGCTATGATCTGGAAGCCCCCTCCCTACTTCAAGTTGTCCTGCCTTTCTGCACTGAACCAATGTACCTCTTAAATATATTGATTGAGGTCTCATGTCTCCCTAAAATGTAGAAAACCAAGCTCTGCCCTGATCACCTTGGGCACATGTCATCAGGACCTCCTAAAGCTGTGTCACAGGCACGTGCTTAACCTTGGCAAAATAAACTTTCTAAATTGACTGAGACCTGTCTCAGATATTTTAGATTAACAATGACAAGCTGACTAAAGAGTCCTTGGGACTTAAGAGAACATCAACAGTAGTCTGGCAGTCCTCCTTGTGGCTTAGGGTGGCAGCAGCTATGGAGTGAGGCTCCTTTGCATTGGCAAAGGGGCAAAAAGAATGGGAAAGACTAAGTCTTGTGATTTGAGGGCCAGCTCAGCCACAATACAATAGAACACCAGGTAGACTTCTAAGGTCTTTGACTGTAGTACCTGAATCCCTGACAGCACCTCTGGGCCCACACTAGGCCAAGAGGACCTTGCCGCCCTGAAGGGAAGAACACAGGTCATGCTGGCTTTGTCACCCGTTGAATGTAGAACCCCAGGGCCTTAAGCGAACATAGACAATAGCCAGGGAGTTGTTACAGCTGAAATTGGGTAAGAACCAGTGCTGTGATGACTTCAGATCTGACCCAGTGCAGTCATAGCGGTAGTGGCAACAGAGGTGCTTGTGTCACTCCACCCCCAGCTTTAGGTGGCTAGAACAGACAGAGAGAGAGAGATGCTTTTCGTTTGAGAAAAAGTAAGAGAAAAGAACAAGAGTCTGTGCCTGGTAATCCATAAAATTCTCCCAGATCTTGTCCAAGACCATCAAGGCAGTACCTCTATGAGCCTGCAAGAACCACAGCAGTACTAGACTTGGGGTGCCCTTGAAGCAGACACAGCTTAGATCACAACACCCAAGTCTTTTCAAGTGCCTGGAAAGCCATCCTTCTTGGGATGGACAAATAAGCCCAGTGAAGACTACAACAAATACCTAACTCTTCAATACCCACACATCAAAGAACATCTATTAGCATCAACATCATCCAGGAAAACATGACTTCACCAAATGAACTAAATAAGGCACCACGGACCAATTGTGGAGAAACAGGTATGTGACCATTAAGATAGAGAATTCAAAATAGCCTTGTTGAGGAAACTCAAAGAAATTCAAGATAATGCAAAGAAGGAATTCAGAATTCTATCAGATAAATTTAACAAAGAAATTAAAACAATCGAAAATAATCAAGCACAAATTTTGAGCTGAAAATGCAATTGATCAAGCAGAAGAAAGACTTAGTGAGCTTGAAGACAGGCTATTTGAAAATACACAGAGGAGACAAAAAAAGAGAATACGAAACAATGAAGCATACCTACTGGATCTAGAAAACAGCATTAAAAGGGCAAGTCTAAGAGCTACTGGCCTTAAAGAGAAGATAGGGGTAGAGATAAGGGTAGAAAGTTTATTCAAAAAGATAATGGAGAATGTCTCAAACCTAGAGAAAGATATCAATATCCAAGTACAAGAATGTTATAGAACACCAAGCAGATGTAACACAAAGAAGACTATCTCAATGCATTTAATAATCAAACTCCCAAAGGAAAAAGAAAGGATCCTAAAAGCAGTAAGAGGTAAAAAATGACGTAAAATGGAGCTGCAATATGTCAGGCAGCAGACTATTCAGTGGAAATCTTACAGGCCGGGAGAGAGTGGCAGAACATATTTAAAGGGTTGAAGGAAAAATACTTTTACCATAGAATAGTATATCCAGTAAAAATATCCTTCAAACACAAAGGAGAATTTAAGACTTTCCCAGACAAACAAAAGCTGAGGGATTTTATCAACTTCAGACCTATCTTACAAGCAATGCTAAAGGGAATACTTCAATCAGAAAGAAAAGGACATTAAAGAGCAATAAGTAAGGGTTTGGAAGGTACAAAATGCACTGGTAATAATAAGCACACAAAAAAACACAGAATATTGTAACACTGTAAATGTGGTGTGTAAACTACTCTTATCATAAGTAAAAAGACTAAACAACAAACCAATGAAAAAAAATAACGACAACATTTCAAGACATAGTACAATAAAATATAAATAGAAAAAACAAAAGGTTAAAAAGCAAGGGGACAAAGTTATGGCATAGTGTTTTTATTAGTTGTCTTTTTTTATGCAAAGCATAGTTTTTTCAGCTTAAAATAATGGGTTATAAGATAGTATTTGCAAAGCTCATGGTAAACTCAAACCAAAAGACATGCAAAAGAGACACAAAAAATAAAAAGCAAAAAACTGAATTGTATCACCGAGAAAGTCACCTTACTAGACAAAGAAAGGAAGGAAAAAAAAGACAAGAAAACAAATAACAAAATGGCATAAGTCCTTATCAAGAATACTGAATGTAAATAGACTAAACTCTCTGATCAAAACACAAAGAGTGTTTGAATGGATGAAAAAACAAGACCCATTGATCCGTTGCCCACAAGAAACACACTTCACCTATAAATACACACGAAGACTGAAACTAAAGGGATAGGAAAAAATATTCCATGCCAATGGAAATCAAAGAAGCAAGGGAGTCACTATATTTATATCAGACAAAATAAATCTCAAGACAAAATCTATAAAAAGAGACAAGGAAGGTCACTATATAATGATAAAGGGGTCAATTCAGCAAGAGGATATAACAATTGTAAATAACTATGCACCCAATAATGGAGCATCCAGCCATATAAAGAAAATATGATTAGAGCTAGAGAGAGATAAACCCAAATTCAATAATAGCTGGAGATTTCAACACCTTACTTTCAACATTGGACAGATCTTCCAGACAGAAAATCCGAAATGAAACATCAGACTTCATCTGCACTATAGACCAAATGGATCTAATAGACAATTGTAGAATATTTCATCCAAGAGCTGCAGGATACACATTATTTTCCTCAGCACATGGATCATTCTCAAGGACAGACCATATGTTAAATCACAAAACATGTCTTAAAACATTCAAAAAACTTGAAATAATATCAAACATCTTCTCTGATTACAATGGAATAAAACTAGAAATTAATATCAAGAAGAATTTTGGAAACTATACAAAGACATGGAAATTAAGCAATATACTCCTGAATGACCAGTGGGTCAATAAAGAAATTAAGAAGCAAACTAAAATTGTACTGAAACAAATGATAATAGAACCACAAAATACCAAAACTATGGGATTCAGCAAAAGCAATAATAAGAGGGAAGTTTATAGCTGTAAGTGCGTACATCAAAAAAGAAGAAAAACTTCAAATAAACTATCTAATATTACACCTAAAAGAACTTAAAAAGCAAGAGCAAATCAAACTCAAAATTAGTAGAAGAAAATAAATAATGAAAATTAGGAAAGAAATAAAATTGAAATTATAGAAAACGAAAGATCTATAAAACAAAAAAATTGATTTGTTAAACAAAATTGACAAACCTTTAGCCAGACTAACTAAGAAAAAAAAGAGAAAATCCCAATAAATACAATTAGAAATGAAAAAAGGAGACATTACAATGGATACTGCAGAAATCCAAAGGATCATTAGTGGCTACTATGAGCAACTATATGGCAATAAATTGGAAAATCTAAAAGAAATGAAGAAATTCCTAGATACATACATACCAAGATTGAAACAGAAAGAAATCCAAAACCTGAACAGTTCAATAACAAGTAATGACATTGAAGCAGTAATAAAAATTCCCCCAGTAAAGAAAAGCCTGGGACATGAAGGCTTCACTGATAAATTCTACCAAACATTTTAAAAAGAACGAAACCCAATACTACTCAAACTATTACGAAAAATAGAAGAGGAGGAAATACTTCCAAACTGAATTTATGAGGCCAGTATTAACCTGATACCAAAACCAGACAAAAACACATCAAAAAATGAAAACTGCAATCCAATATCTCCTATGAATTTGATGCAAAAATCCTCAGCAAAATACTATCAAAACAAATTCAGGAATACATTAGAAAGATCAACATGGCCAAATGGGATTTATCGCTGGGATGCAAGGCTGGTTCAGCATATACAAATCAATCATTTTGACACATCATATCAACAGAATAAAGAATAAAAACTATGTAATCATTTCAAATAATGCTAGAAAAGCATTTGGTGAGTCCAACATCCCTTCATGGTAAAAAGCCTCAAAAAACTGGGGATAGAAGGAATATATCTCAACATAATAAAAGCCATATATGACAGACCCACAGCTAGTATCACACTAAATGGGGAAAAACTGAAAGCCTTTCTTTTAAGATCTGGAACACGACAGTGATGCCCACTGTCATCACTGTTATTCAACATATTACTGGAGGCCTAGCTAGAGCAATCAGACAAGAGAAAAATATAAAGGGCAGCCAAATTAAAAAGGGAGAAGTCAAATTATCCTTGTTTGCAGATGATATGATCTTATATTTGGAAAAACATAAAGACTCCACAAGAAAGTTGTTAGAACTGATAAATTAAATAAAGTTACAGAATACAAAATCAACGTACAAATACCAGTAGCATTTCTATATGCCAACAGTGAACAATCTGAAAAAGAAAAAATTCTAAAACTTATATAGAACCACAAAAGACCCTGAATAACCAAACCTATCCTAACCAAAAAAGCAAAACTAGAAGAGTTTTATTATTTTACTTCAAATTATACTACAGAGCTATAAGGAACCAAAACAGCATGTTAATGGCATAAAAACAGACATATACACCAATGGAACAGAATAGAGAACCCAGAAACAAATCCACAAACCTACAGTAAACTCATTTTCAACAAAGGTGCCAAAAATACACCCTGGGGAAAAGACGATCTCTTCAATAAAGAGAGCTGGGAAAGGTGGAAATGTATATACAGAGGAATGAAACTAGATCCCTATGTCTCACCATATGCAAAAATCAAATCAAAATGGATTAAAGACTTAAACATAAGACCTCGAACTGTGAAACTGCTACAAGAAAACTTTGGTAAAGATCTCCAGGATATTGGTCTGGGCAAAGATTTCTTGAGCAATACCCCACAAGTATAGGCAACCAAAGCAAAAATGGACAAATGGGATCACATCCAGTTAAAAAGCTTCTGCACAGCAAAGGATACATTTAACAAAGTGAAGAGATAACCCACAAAATAGAAGAAAATATTTGCAAACTACTCATGTAACAAGGTATTAATAACCAGAATATATAAGGAGCTCAAACAACTATATATGAAAAAAATCTAATAATCCAATCAAAAAAAAATGAGAAAAAGATTTGAGAAGACATTTCTCAAAAGAAGACATACAAATGGCAAACAGGCATATGAAAAGGTGCCCAACATCATTTGTCATCAGAGAAATGCAAATCAAAACTGCAATGAGATACCCTCTCACCCCAATTTAAATCACTTATATCCAAAGGACAGGCAATAATAAACACTGGTGAGGATGTAGAGAAAAGGGGACCTTTGTACATTGTTGGCGGAAATGTAAATTCCGCCATAGTGCAATAACTATGGAGAACAATTTGGAGGGTCCTCAAAAAACTAAAATTTGAGCTACCATATGATCCCGCAATACCACTGCAGAGTATATACACAAAAGAAAGGAAATCAGTATATCAAAGAGATACCTGCACTCCCTTGTTCATTGCAGCACTGTTTACGATAGCTAAGATTTGGAAGCAACCTAAGTTCCATCAACGGATGAATGGATAAAGAAAATGTGGTACACAATTGCCCCAAAAAGAATAAAATACCTACGAATACAATGAACCAGGGAGGTGAAAGATCTCTACAAAGAGAATTACAAAACACTGCTCAAAAAAAATCAGAAAAGATACAAATGGAAAAACATCCCATGCTTATGGGTCAAAATAATCAATATCATTAAAATGGCTACAATGCCCAAAGCAATTTACAGATTCAATGCTATTCCTATCAAACTACCAATGACATTCTTCACAAAACTAGAAAAAAAAACTATTTTAAAATTCATACAGAACCAAAAAAGAGCCCGAATAGCCAAGGCGTTCCTAAGCAAAAAGAACAAAGCCGGAGGCATCACATTACCCAACTTCATACTATACTACAGGACTACAGTAACCAAAACAGCATGGTACTGGTACAAGAACAGACACACAGACCAATGGAACAGAATACAGAACCCAGAAATAAGGCCGCACACCTACAACCACCTGATCTTTGACAAACCTAACAAAGACAAGCAATAAGCAAAAGACTCCCTATTCAATAAATGGTGATGGGATAACTGGCTAGACATATGCAGAAGACTGAAGCTGGACCCCTTCCTTACACCATATACTAAACTCAACTCAGGATGGATTAAAGACTTAAATGTAAAACCCAAAACTATTAAAATCCTGGAAGACAACCTAGTCAATACCATCCTGGACATAGGAACAGGCAAAGATTTCATGTCAAAGACACCAAAGGCAATCGCAACAAAAGCAAAAATTGACAAGTGGAATCTAATTAAATTTAAGAGATTCTGCACAGCAAAAGAAACTATCAACAGCGTAAACAGAAAACCTACAGAATGGGAGAAAATATTCAAAAACTATGCATTTGATAAAGGTAATATCAAATATCTATAAGGAACTTAAGCAAATTTACAAGAAAAAAACAAACCACCCCATTAAAAATTGAGCAAAGGACCTGAACAGACGCTTTTCAAAAGAAGACAGACATGTGGCCAACAAGCATATGAAAAAAGCTCAGTATCACTGATCATTAGAGAAACCAAATCAAAACCACAATGAGATACCATCTCACACCAGTCAAAATGGCTATTACTAGAAAGCAAAAAATACATAAATAAATAACATGCTGGTGAGGTTGAGGAGAAAAGGGAACACTTATACACTGTTGGGCAGAGTGTAAATTAGTTCAACCATTGTGTAAAACAGTTTGGTGATTCCTCAAAGAGCAAAAAGCAGAACTACCATTTGACCCAGCAATCCCAGTACTGGGTATATAACCGAAGGAATATAATCTGTTTTATTATAAAGACACATGCACGTGTCTGTTCATTGCAGCGCTATTCACAATAGCAAAGACATAGAATCAACATAAATGCCCATCAATGACAGAAATGGATTAAAAAAAAGTGATACATAACACACCACGGAATTTTATGCAGCCATAAAAAAGAATGAGATTGTGTCTTTTGTGGGAGGCTGGAGGCTATTATCCTCAGCAAACCAATGCAAGAACAGAAAACCAAATACCACATATTCTCACTTATAAGTGGGAGCTAAATGATGAGAACTTATGAACACAAAAAAGTAAACAGCAGACATTGGGATATACTTGAGTAGGGAGGTGGGAGGAGAAAGAGAAGAAGAAAAGATTATTATTGGGTACTGGGCTTAATTCCTGGGTGACGAGATAATCTGTATAACAAATCCCAGTCACATGAGTTTACCTATGTAACAAACCTTCACAGGTATTCCTGAACCTAAAATAAACATTAAAAAAAAGAAAATGTGGTACATACACACAACGGAGTACTATTAGCCATAAAAAAGAGTGAGACCCAGTCATTTGCAACAACATGCATGGAACTGGAGATCATTATGCTAAGTGAAATAATCCAGGCACAGGAAGACACACATCACATGTTCTCACTTATTTGTGGGATCTTAAAATCAAAACAATTGAACTAATAGACACAGAAAGTAGAAGGATGGTTACCAGAGGCTTCGAAGAATAGTGAGGGGCTGGACGGAAGGTGGGGATGGTTAATGGGTACAAAAAAAATAGAGGGAATGAATAAGACCTACTATTTGATAGTACAATAGGGTGACTAGAGTCAATAAGAACTTAACTGTACTTTTTAAAATAACTTAGAGTGTAATGAAATTGTTTATAACTCAAAGAATAAATGCTTGAGTGGATGGATACCCCACTCTCCATGATGTGGTTATTTCACATTGCATGCCTATATAAAAATATCTCATGTACCCCATAAATACATACATCTACTATGTAACCACAAAAATTTTAAAAAATAACTTAAAAATAAACTTTTACCTAAAAAAGTGTATATACAAAAATATAAATAATTTATTCTCAACACGTTTCAAAAATGTGCTATGGTAAGCTAGAATCAAGCAAACAGAACAGGAATAGTAAGAACATTTACCAAGGACATGTAAATGGACACTTTATAATTTTTTAATTAAAGTAACATTTACAAGAATACTAAACGAATATTACTTTAATACAACATGTATACAAATGTTTTATTAAGGTTTTTAATGCCACCTCAAATGGAATAACATTTCTACATTTTGCCTTCAGTGTTTTTTTCTTTTTATTCACAGCTAATATTTGTATGTCCTTTGTTCCTGTTCATTATTAATCTGATTAATCTTACCACTAAAATGAAGACAATTAAAAGGGATAATTCATTCAAGAACTCTATGGATATGCCTTTATCAGTACACTCTATACTGCCTACTTCCCACCTATCAGTTAGTTCCTGGTCTATTCTCTATTTACATTAGAAACATTTTCTCACCAAGTTTTCTCCACCCTTTTTTAGCTTCATTCCTTTGTTCATTCCCAAATAGAACTCCGTCAATGCTAACATGACCCAAATATACTCCACCTGTCTGTAAAATCAAGAGGCTTCCTAACTAAACAGAAAACTAAATTATTGAGCTTCACTGCCCCTTCTTTGAAGGAACATGAATCCATATGGCACAAAGGCTTTTACACATTTCCCACTAATGTAGAGAAGGACCTCAAAAAAAAGGAATTCTTGGATTTTATTTACATTTAAAAACTGAGAACCATCTTGGAAACAAAAAAATAAAAATTAAAAAAAAATGAAACAAAATACCAAACTGAATACACAGCATATCTGCCATTCCATTCAATGAGACAAAACTGTAAAGAATAATGAAAGCTTTAGGCTGCTCTGCCTATGGAGTAGTCATTCCTTTATTCCTTTACTTTCTTGATAAACTTGCTTTCACTTTAAAACAAGGAAGAATAATAAAAGCTTTAGATTGTGGCAGAATAGGGATTATGTAAACATCATATGACTTTATAAAAAAGAACATGCCCCTAAAATAACAAAAACCTGTCAGTCCTCTAGCATGACAAGGAACAACCCAAAAGAACTGCAAATGTAAGAATGTGGCTATATCAAATGTACGTATACCAATTAATCACTGGAGCAGTTACTACTCTCCTTAGAGGTCACAATGTTCTATATGTGCCCATCATGAAAATGACTGCTCTTGACAGGATATAATCAGCATCAAGACTATATAATGTTCCTTTTCTTAATTGCAAGCTGAAAATCAATTAATTATTCTCTTCACAGAGTAGGAACGCTTCACAAAAATCTGATTTAGAGTTACACTCATCAATGCATTCTAACCCAAAGCTATAATTCCTCTGGTGTCAAGAAATTTTTATTTAACTGAAGGAAGACGGTTATTTAGGGGCTCTGAACACAGGAAGGTGTGTTAAAGTTAATAACTGGCCTCATGTAATTTGCCAGGTTTTGATCTGCTAACATCTGTAATGACTACTGTATCCATTAAGAACGTGATTACAGGGACATCTCAGGTTGACTGTGCTGTCTTGATTGTTGCTGCTGGTGTTGGTGAATTTGAAGCTAGTATCTCCAAGAATGGGCAGATCAGTGAGCATGCCCTTCTGGCTTACACACTGGATGTGAAACAACTAATTGTTGGTGTTAACAAAATGGATTCCACTGAGCCACCCTGCAGCCAGAAGAGATATGAAGAAATCGTTAAGGAAGTCAGCACTTACATTAAGAAAATTGGCTACAACCCCAACACAGTAGCATTTGTGCCAATTTCTGGTTGGAATGATGACAACATGCTGGAGCCAACTGCTAACGTGCCTTGGTTCAAGGGATGGAAAGTCACCTGTAAAGATGGCATCCTACCACCATCTGGTCCAAATGACAAGCCCTTGCGCCTGCCTCTCCAGGATGTCCACAAAATTGATGGTATTGGTACTGTACCTGGTGGTCAAGTGAAGACTAGTGTTCTCAAACCCGGTACGGTGGTCACCTTTGCTGCAGTCGATGTTACAACTGAAATAAAGTCTGTTGAAATGCACCAGGAAGCTTTGAGTGAAATAAAATAAAGCTTCGAGTGAAATGAAATAAAGCTTTATTCCTGGGAACAACATGGGCTTCAATATCAAGAATGTGTCTGTGAAGGATGTTCGTTGTGGCAACATTGCTGGTGACAGCAAAAATGGCCCACCAAGGAAAGCAGCCGGCATCACTGCTCAGGTGATTATCCTGAACCATCCAGGCCAAATCATTGCTGGCTATACCCCAGAACTAGATTGCCACATGGCTCACACTGCATGCAAGTTTGCTGTACTGAAGGAAAAGATTGATCACCATTCTGGTAAGAAGTTGGAAGATGGCTCTAAATTCTTGAAGTCCGTTGATGCTGCCATCATTGATATGGTTCCTGGCAACCTCGTGTGTATTGAGAGCTTCTCAGACTATCCTCCTCTGGGTCACTTCGCTGTTTGTGATATGAGACAGACAGTTGCTGTGGGTGTCATCAAGGCAGTGGACCAGAAGGCTGCTGGAGCTGGCAAGGTCACCAAGTCTGCCCAGAAAGCTCAGAAGGCTAAATGAATATTATCCCTAATACCTGTCACCCCAGTCTTAATCAGTGGTGGAAGAAGAGTCTTTGAACTGTTTGTTTCAATGGGCCATTTAAGTTTAATAGTAAAAGACTGGTTAATGATAACAATGCATTGTAAAATCTTCAGAAGGAAGGCAGAATGTTTTGTGGACCACTTTTTTTTTTGTTTTTTTTTTTTACATGTGGCAGTTTTAAGTTATTAGTTTTTAAAATCAGTACTTTTTAATGGAAACAACTTGATCAAAATCTGTCACACAATTTTGAGACCCAATAAACAGAGTTTAATGAGAAAAAGGTAAATAAAATTTAATATTAGAATAAGTAAAATATATTTAGACAGGTAAATATGCTGAGAACATTTTATAATCCACTGCAAAGCCAAATCAATGTTATTTTAATTTTCCACGTTTTTGAATTATATGTATTGTGTACTCTTCCTTCCACTAATGTAGGTTAGCTGAGAGTTAACCATGAAACAATAAAACTCAACCTAGATAATCTGGAGATGAGACAATAAGAATGTGGCAAGTTCTTAGTATCACCACTTCCCCTGATAAGGAGCCTTGCACATAGCAGGTGCTTACTAAATATTTGTTGAAATGAATTGAATTGGAAAATATCATGTTTAAAGTGAATATGCTAATTGGCTTATAAAGTGAGACCTAAAGATTGTATGCTTTGCATAAAATGTACTATGGAGTAATTTTTTTTCTATGAACAAATTCCCCTTTTGCATACCTCAGATAAAAACCTAGAGGGAACTCACAGATTTTTCTACAAAATAAATTTAGAAGTTTAGCAGATTACAGGATATTTTCAAAGCAGCAAGCTTAACAGTAACATTAAACATTTAATTATACGTGTTTGCAAATAATCTGGTTTTGTAAAGTTATTTACATTTAAATGTAACATATTTAAGGGTCCATGTACTCTGGATGAACAAAAATAAACAACTGTCATCTCTGTTTTAATTTTTGGCATAATATTGGATAGGACCACATGCAAAGCAAATGATGCTCTAAGATTGAGGATCTTACTAGTTTAAAACACTTAACACAAATCAAAGCAAGCTTTTTAACAAATTTTTTTAAAAATCCACAGTTGCATGTTTTATAACAAAAACATGTGTCTCATGGATTGATTAACTTTATGAATTTTAAGAATTCATATCCCTTTTAACAAATATATATCATAAAAAGTTACTAAGGTCAATTAACTATGGTCATTCTTAAGTGGAAATACATGTTTTATTTCATGCTCCTTTTTATGTGTACTTTATAAGATAAGAACACGTTCTGCACTCATAAAACTAAAATACCTTGTTTTGTATCTTAATAACTGACTATTTTTAGTTGGACTTTTCTGGTATAATTCTGAAGACTGAAAAAGAGTCTAATGTTTACTGATATAATGCATGAGGCAGATATGGGAAAGGAAATTTAAGGATTATTCAATAATAGATGTGGCAAAATTTTGTAATCTCAAATATTTCATAATTTAGTAAATATAATAGGAGGGATAATACAGCTTATATACCCTAAGCTAACGATAGGATGATGGTAGTCTGTATGGTCCATGAAAGAACAGACTGTTTTGTTCATTTCATTCACAGCACCTAGCACCTAGACCACTGCCTGGCACCACAAAGAATACCTTTAATAAGTGCTGGATAGACACACACACGCACACACACACACACACACACACACACACACACACAGGCTATCATAACAAATCTAATCATGAGCGATCAAAATGGTTGTGAAGAAGTTTTTATTTAAATTCCAATAATTAAATAGACATGAATTTTCCAAACGTCTACAGCTTAAAGACAATACAGCAAAAGACATACTCACTGGTTGCCACTGCGCTCCTGCCTGGGTGACAGAGCCAGACCTTGTCCCAAACAAAAACAAAAACAAAACACACACACACACAAAAAAAACCCATACGCACTGCCGTCTAACTTATGTCCTCTGGGGAGGTCAACTTGAGGTTTGGTAATTAAACTTCCTTGGATTGAACCCAAAAAGGGAACCATATCATAATGCATCCCATCTTATCATCAGTAGTGTTATATAGAGCAAGTCTTCAGTGTCTGCACATTTACTATCATTTTAGAATGATCAAGGCTTTGACTACATATATAATATTTTATGGATGATCTTTTTTATCATATTAAAGTTTTTATATAGTTTCTGTGAATTTAGTATGCTTTAATATGGCATTAAACTCAAGATTCTTAAAATAGGTGCTCTGTAATTGCACCTATATACCCTGTTACCAAAGGCCATTAAGAGATAGTACAGTCTTATATGATAATTACATGTGTTTTCAAAATGTTTTTACTTCAGTATAGCAGGATATCTCATAATGTATACATAACATACATAATGCATTAACAGTATGATAATAAAAATAAATTTTTCTAAATACTGTTCATAAAAATAAATACATAATTAATATTGTTTGTGATGATAGTACTATACTTTTTAGACAAACATGAGAGAGAGACTTCTCTCAAAATAACTGAAAGCTCAGAAACTAACATATTGTTGTAAGCTATAATGGTTATAACTGTTAATCCAATACACCTTTTATACAAACCCATAAACACATGAGTGGAAAAATAGCACAGATGTTCATCTCTAATGCAATTTCCATTCAATTTCCTAAGTGCGGTCCCTGTGTGCAAACTAGCTTAACGTTATGTTTAGCTTGCAAATTCTTTTAATAAATAATGAATGCAATAAAACTAGATCAATGGCAAGCTGAGAAATCATAAAAAAAAGGCTTTTGTGTTCAGGCTGTTGCCCATTTCAAACTTTAATCCGGCGACAGATCAATATTACTTTTTTCTTTTTAACCCATCACATAAATAGCAGATAGACTAAATGTAGCCCAAATGCTGTTACTAGCTAGTAGTTGCCAGCAACCTGATAAGATGGTTGTACACAATTGCAATCGAATGCTATATACCTTTGTATACACACTACATTACACACCATTAAACAGTCAATTTATTTAAAAATAAAAAGATTATATAGCAATAAAAATACTGTGGCTTATTATTTTTTAAACTTTCCTGTACCATATACTTTTTCCAGTAGTATAATTACAAAGTTTCCACTACAATTTGCTCTAATAAACAAAGTAATTGTGATGGGTCAAAATAGAACACAGATACTAGTAGTTTCAACTTCAGGGTTCCTAGATTAAAGGAAATTTTACTCTTCAAAATTAATTACACCTGAAAGAACTAAGTTATTCTTTTAAATGGGTGGTGAGGAAGATACTTCATGCAAATTTGAGTTTCCATTGGATTGGGTCTTAAGATTATTCAGGAAAAAAATCAAATCATTCTTTTTAACATATATTTGTATTATATTCACAGACTAGAAAGAAGGGAGGAAAACCCTCCTTTTACCAACTCATTTTGAATACGCATGCATTTACTGTTTGAAAACAGGATCACAAGTCAACTGCCACAAGGGTTAGTGTTCATATCAAGTAGTATAAATCTAAATCACCAATAATCATTTTATGGTCTCAGGCTCACTTTATTTATTAATTCTTGCCTTTTCATAATATTTGAGCATCTCTACTGGGTTTTCACCTAAGGGAAATATCAAGAAGTCATACTTGCTTTGAAAATATACTTCATTTCAAATATTCTAAGTTCATATATTAGATTTTGATACCTTCACATGTGTATTTGTGAAAGGTTTATGGCATGATTACAAATTGTTTTATATTGGATTTAAAATTTCAGGATTAGTATCTCTTCAATAACTGCATACTTTATTTAACTATTTCTTACCTTTGGTTAAGGAACGTCATATACTGCAAAGAATTCTGATAAGAGGAATAAATGTATGTATATGTGTATGCATAGTCGTATTCATTCAACAAATGTGAATTAAATGTCTAATATAAACAGAATATTAGGCTTAATGAACCTTTTCAAAGAAAATTACTGGAGTTAAAAATGACTCCTCAGAAATTATTATTATAAACCCAAGGTTTTGTTTTATGTAACAAATTCAGTTCTTTTTTAAGGATACCATGATAGGTATTGATAAAGATATCTTTTTCTTAAAATATATTCAATTTTGCATAAAACAATTTGTGTTACTTCTTAAATTCACAGTCTCAGTATAATATTTTCACCAATTTTAACATACAAATTTAGTGTTGAAGAAGGATGTGGTGAGATACCACCATAAAGGCATTTACACATTTTAAAGAAACATTGAAAAAAAAGTTAACTATTGTCCATAATGTATTGAAGTTCATTTTCAACTTTTCTTTAAACTCCACCATAGATAATAGTATACGTATCATAAACATCCAACATTATTAGCCTAACCACTGGAGATACATTTTTTCCTGAATTTGAGATCTAAATAGTATCATTTAACGGTGTTTACTGTTTTCCTATTCTAATAAAGGTAGGAATAAAATTATGATTAAGGAATACTGTATAGGCTTTCAAAGAGGATCTACTTCTAAAAACTGATTTTTAAAATATATATTCTTCAGAAAGCTGAATAAGAGAAAATTTGAACCTTCTTTTTAAAATTTGCATTTTCAAATATCAGACTAACTGAAAAGTTATATCACCTACAATATTAAATTCAAAATATTTCACATCAATTGACAGCATTGTTTCTCTCTCAGAATCAAGGAAACAAAGCCATGGGTTAAATGAAATGAAGTATGGTAGTTATGATATTTAATGCAGGTAAGTAATGAATTTCACTAGCGTTATATCAAAGTTCCTTTTGGTGACCATATGCTTTTCTATAGTTTAAGAAATTAAACTATAAAAGTAGCATTTATTGCTACTGGATAATTTATGATTTACAAATAATTACCAAGAATATAAATATATTAAAATGAAATAAACTTTCCTGGGATTTTCAGCATTACAAAGTGAATAAATGATGAATACACAACGGACAGGCTGTCTCCTTTCTGCTAAAAAAATGTTAAATCCTGAAGGGGTTCTAAATCCCTTCATAAGAGTATATTGCAGCTGCATTAAGCCAACAAAAAGCTTATTAGTAAGGATTTAAAAACTAACACCCTTCTGTAATCAATTTGGATACAGTATTATTCTATTTATAGTGACACTTTCAATGTGTCCCAATCATATATTACTAATTCTTATTTTTCCTCCTATGATTAAATATAAATGTAGAGGCACTATTAGGCAGCTACACTATATTTAGGCTTTAATATGTTGATTTCCACCATTTTGGAATAGTTCACAATATAGCATGAGTATTGAGACTCTTTCCCATGAAAAATCTTAAGATTGATTTGGTATTTTTCTCTGATTCTCAAATAAAATAAATTTAGTTGTTCTAGCAGAAAATGGAAAAAGGGATGCCGCCACTTTAAAAGCTTCAATCTCTTTGACATTGCTGGCAGTGTATGGGAACATTAATGCATCTGTCATGATAACAAGCTAAGAATAACATCTAGACATCAAACCCAGCAGAGAATCCATCTGAAGTGATTCATTCAGATCTGTCTCATTGATTTATTAAACACAGGGCAACATCTGCAGCCTCACAGAGCCGCTTGGTGAAATTAATGCAAGATCAATTCAAATGGAAAAAAGTGTAAAAGAGATAAATCAAAACACAATTTGCATGCAGTTCCACAATCAGGCTTATTGGGTACAAATGCTCAATTTCCCTTCCAAAGCAAATGTGTTTAAATGTTGTTTTATCTTTTTAGAATTGTGTGATCTGAAGTGACAGTGAAGAGTTTTGCAGGTTGAGATGGTGAAAGGGAAGAAAATGAGGAAATAAATGCAACCAAAGGCTTTTTGAATATGCAACAAGAATATCATTAATACCTAATTGTTTTGCTTTGAGGGAAAGGTTTGATGTCTTTTTCACAAAAACATAATATTTTCAGTTTTGGATCAATTAGGATGGTTTTAATACATATTTAAAATGTAGAGAGTAGATAACCCCAAATCATTTGTATCTCTAAATGCATAAGATAAAGTGCCACTGGAGAGCTAGATTACCAACTGAAATATAACATGTTGTGATTAGGCTTTTCACAATTAGATTTGTCTGCTAGAAGCATGTTAAAGACATCTATGAATTTCATTAAGACAAAATAAGGTTACCTAAGAAAGCATCAAATAATTCAGACTTGATATCTTCTATAGGTACTAGATATTTCCTGTGTAAAACCATATAAAACATTAATGTCTGAAGACCATCATGTCCTAATTATTTATTGACATTCATGTGCTATACATTGAGGATAATATGATACATAAAAATCCAAAGATATACTGCATCATGTCATGGATCATTTCTTTAATGTAGTATCCATCACCTAATAAATGAGTGAGGCACATATGAATACAAGCTAAAGTAGTTAAATACACAACTGTTGGTTATTCAGAAGCATATATTTAAAATGAATGTAAACATGGAAAGTCTATGCATTGGCATATAATTATAATTGCTTTAATTATAATCTTGACATCATTCTTCTCATAAAGGACAGAGCATTGTTGACCATGTGGCTGCTTTTAACAGACAATATGACTATCTTTTCATCGTCCTATAGAATAAAATGTGCATTTACTACACAGATTCTTTTCTAAAATGTTTTTATCATTACTGAAAATGTAAGCCATGCAAAATATTAGCTCAGGAAAGTGATTCAAGTTCTGCAAAAATTTGACATTGCCTAACTGTAAATGTAAAACATAAATTTTCAAAGTAAATTATGCTACTCTGTATGGATCATGAACTATAAAGTACTCATCAGGTGTGACTACAAAGCCAAACTCATTGAGTGCTCATAATAACCATATTTCTAGTATTTGAAAATAGTTTTAAAATGTTGTAAAATGTGCTTTGATATTAAAAATCTCTTTAATATAAAACCGTATTTATGTTCTGTTTATATACCATCAAAATAACAAGAAACTACAATTGGAAATTTTAACTTTAAAAACTGAATTCTATTTGTTTGAATACATGTTGAATCATGTCTCCAAATGCATTACTAAAATATTTTCTTAATCATACTTTCTTGTTTCTTCAAGCACCCATTTAACTCTAAATGACCGAATAACATTTAATCAGTTGGTCCTCAAACCAAATTAAATGCTGGTCATGAAATCTGACAATATTTTACTTTTATATTGATAGGTAGGTAAAAAGAGAAACACTAAAATTTATTGATTGTTTAGTAATTTTCATATTTAGGAAAAACAATTTTTAATTTACTATTTTACTGCTGCATTAAACTTAGGAGAATTTAGTAAGAAAAATCTATTGCATAAGAGTGAAAATTGTCAACATTTACTTTCTAAACCTGCCTGTTCTCTCTGGTATTAAAAACTCTAAGTTTTCTTGCACAAAATATTAAACAGAAATCACAGTGCTTTATCTGCAAAAACAAAATCCAAAACAGTATAGTAATTTTTCCAACTTAGTGTTGATTATTTTTATCATCATTTAAAAAATAATCCTCAAAATCATATCCTTATAATTAATTTTGGAAGTTAACAGTCATGAAGGAAAAATGTTGTACAGTTCTTTGAAATTACAGTGATGGAAACCTTGACTTGTCGAACAGAACAATGAATGGTCAAGAGTTTTAATCTTACTACCTCTCTAGTAGTTGAAGCAGATATTATTTCTTAACTTATTTTCTAGGAAGACAACTGAATATTTTGATAATTGGCTAACAACAAAATAGTTAATATAAAGCACTGGTAGTTCTTGCTGTGACTTTCAGTACTATCAAAGAAACAATTATGTATATATTTCACTCATTCATTTTTCTTCAGTGCACATAATGGGCACTGAAGCAAATCAAAATGTCACTTAGTGGGAATACCTTAAGGTCCTTGAAAATGACCAATTTGAAAACAGTCCATTTTGTGTGTTCTGGGATAGCGCAGAAAGCATTCCAAATGCTCTAAGTCAAGACTTGTACTCTTCCCCACATACTCAACAGAGAGGAGAAGAAATGTTTATTATACAGGAAGAGAAAATTGCCAATGACACCATTACAAATAGGCCTTCCATTCAACAACATATTATGAACATTTATCCATCAAGCGATGAAGATGAATCTCTTCTTTGAAATAAGAATAGTGTTTAAGAGTTTCCATTTGCTAAACATTTACTTTTTCCTTGCACTTCCCTCCCTGCTCTTAGCTAGAAGCACTAAGAAGTCATGAGTCCTGAAGGACAATCCTCTTTAGCCAGATCTCCATTGGTACATCACTGATCTTGGGGCATCTCTATAAGCTCTTCTGTTCCATCTTTCACTCTGTCTCAAGGCATCACTCTGCTCTTTTCCTGCATTTCTACTCTCTCACTGGCCTCGAGTCTCATCTACCTTACTTTGTCTCTTTTGGACTTCTTTCCTATTTACATCCCTTATCTTTCTTTCCACTGAATAGAAAAGTCACAGAAATAATGTTGATCTAAAAATTTCGCAATTTTCTTTAAAAATTCAGATTTTGGAAGTAACTTAAAGTATACATTTCTGTAAATCTTACCTAAGGTCATAAAGCGTTTATTAAATGCATTATTATATTTTGTAATTTTAATAATGTGGTTAGGAGGGCACTTCGAATCAGTAAAATTTGTTGATATCATTTTATCATTAATTAGATTTTTCCCAGAAATTGTGGTTGTCTTCTATCTAAAATTGCAATTTAGGTGTGTTTCTAGTAGCTTTCCTCATCTTCACTGATGGATTGCACTCATAGAATATACTTCGTAAATTTTTACAATTAATAAAATTGCAATACTTGTAACACAGTTTTAAAATATGAATATAATAAACCAAATACCCATAAAGAAAAGAAAATGCAATAAAAGGCACATGCATCACATCACAGATCTATTTCTTCCTACATATTTAATATTTCTCTATCACCTTTATACACACACATACACAAAAGCAATTCACACACATGAAAAGTTACTATTGCATGATAAGCAGTAAATAAAAGCTAATTAGATAAAAATAATAACCTAAAAATACATGGTATAACAGGGTCCAAAAATATTACAAGATCACCTGCCCCTGGATTTTTTTTTAGTAAGTAGCTCTAATAAAAATTAGGAAAACTTTCCATTTATAGAGAAAAGTATCAAAATCATATTAAAATACTAATCTATTTATTTGAAAATCATGATCATAGGTTTTTCTCAAGAATGTGCAAATTAATTGAGGAAGGAAGAATTTCCTAAGTGTAATAATTGTTCCACTTTAAGAATGGGCATTTTTAGAGACGGGAGAGGGGCAAGAGACAAAGAACAGGGATGGGGAGATGAGAGACTGATAAAGAGAGAGAGTTAATAAGAGAATAGGTTTTCATGTCTGCAATTACTTAAATGTTTGAGTGTTTTTGGATGGCAACAAATGAATTAGATGGCCACTATCTGAAGTCCCTTGTAACCTTTTTAGTTTGCGTACTAATAAAATGCTTTGTAGTCGAAATAAAATTGTCTTTTTACTCTTACAATCCATAATTGCCTGTTTTATTGAGGGAGCTGTTATCCTTTGTGTTTTAAGGCCATCTATCTTCCTTAAGAAAAGCTGATATAATAAACCAGCTTTGTAAGCCCTAAATATGAATCAGGTAGGAGTTCTCACATAAATAGTTTTCTGTTTAATTGCTTGAACACAGAAAAACACTGCTCAATTGAAGAAAAAAGAAGTAAAAAGGTTCCCTTGTAAGTTCTGCAGCATTATCTTATTGCAGCAGTAAGCAACAGTTTGCCTACAAGTTGTCAGTATCATTCAACTATACATGGCAATTTGGATTTTACAACAGATGTGGCAAATTGTTACAGTTTTAGTTCACAGACCCAGAGATTTTATGATTTAAAGTTCATTTTGAGAGAGTTGTTGGTTTTTTATTCTATTTTATTTTTGCAAAATAATAAGCAGTAGTGCCGTTTTACAACAAAATCCTTTGCTCCTTTTAACCACGTGATGGTGATTTTTGTGCCCAATCTGTGCTTTCCTGAGATGTTACCAAACTGGAGATGGAATAAATACTAGAAGACTAATTCACAGGTGTTTAAAAAGTCAGATAATCTTAAGTATACTTTTTTCTTTTTAAACTCAGAAACATTGAACACAATTTGCTTCTCATATACAAATGGACATTTATTCACTAGTGTACTTCTAAACTGTGATATGAAGGAGGTACACTTACAACCAGGGAAGCTGGCCATCATCATTTAAGGAATCCTATCTTTAAGGGAATGGGATCCTTCCAACTGTTCGCCTGGAAGAGCTGAGAGCATCCTCTCTAGAAAATCTGCCAACTTGTACACCAACCTCCAATCCAGTCCCAGCCACAGTGATTCATGCCCCACATTGCCCTCTGCAGATAGCCCAAAACGGACGATCCCAGGAAAGTGATATTTGTCTTCGTCCTTTTGTAAAAATAGTATCCATCGACTTTCCTGTATCGTGTACTGGGGAGCTTTGCGCAGCAAGCATGAGCATACGTTCTCACGCGCACTTGCACACGCACACACACACACACCAACACCACCACAAACAACAACACCACACACCCCACACATTCTCACAACAAACACACGGGATGGGGATCGAATCACCCTCTGGGATGGATTCTAGACTTCCCACCTCCTGCATGCCCCAAATGCTGTGTTCTGGCTTGCCAGCTTAGGAGCCCAGTTTACAGCTCTGCCAGCCCCCAGAGAAAGCCCTTGGTATCCGTGTTCAGAAGAAAACCTATCCGACCCGTACGGCCACAAAAGAGCAGGAAAGAAAACCAAATAGAGAAATTAACAAATAACCACAAACAGCCAAAAGCCATGCAAGATATGGGCAAAAGGCTGGAAAGTTTCAATAGACGACTGCAAACTCAAGTTTGTGCGGGACTTTTTTAGACCCAAGCCCTTGCACACTGAGCGTGGACTAGAAGGCACCGGCATTATTGAAAGCTTCTAGTCCTGTTTCCCCACCGATTTACAGCGTGAAGAATGGAAGCAAACTAGTTAAGACTCACTCTACAAACAAAGTTGGATGAGGGTGGTGAGGCATGCAGAAGAGGCTAAAGGGGTAAGAGAAGTGGGAGAGCCAAGAAACGAGTGTCTCACCTGGCATTGGTGCAATCGGTGAACAAAGTTTCGAAGTCTTTCCTGGTGATGAGTTTGCAGCGGTTTACCCCAGGCTGGATGGCCCCCAGCCCGCGGAGGATCCGGACCTGCTCGACAGTACACACCACGGGGGATATATCCAGTCTCTTCAGCTTGGTGTACACAGTGTGCAAACCTCCCACCAGGTGCTTGAGAAAAAGATCAAAGACTTGCGGCAGGCAGATCAGTTCCTGGCCGTCCATCAGGAACGAAGCCACCTTCATCCCATGCATGTCGACCATGCGGCACTCGTTGGTGTTGGTGTTGCCGCTGCCGCCGCCTCCGGCACTGCTGCTGTGGTTATTAACCATGAAACTATTGATCATATTAGGAGTAAGACGAGGGGGCTCTCCTGGAGTCGAGTACAGGGATTCGGCCCGGAATAAGCCCCCCGGGACGCCGGCGCCGCTGGAAGTTGCAGAGATCACTGGAGATGCGGAGACAGCCATGGTCACTCTGTCTCAATCGTGGGTCCTCCGGCCCTCGCTTTCTCGTCCTGACTCCTCTAGATCCCCTCGCACTCACTCCCTCACTCTCGCTCTCTCTGGCGCGCTCTCGCTGGCTCCGAACTGTTCGCAAGTCTTCAGCAGCGGGCTCACGCTCAAGCTCAGCAAACAGTGAGCAGCCAGGACCCGCTGCCGCCCCAGACCCCACCCCCACCACACCCCCTCCGGAGACTGGCAGCGTCCCACAGCCAATGGGCCCCACCCCTTCTGCGCCCGAGCGCTCCGAATGGCTGCCGCTGGCGAGGAGGTGGAGACTCCCTGGCCGGCGTCCGACTACCTGAGTGGGTTCAGGCTCGACGAAGAACAGAGATCCAGTCCGAGAAGGGGGCAGTGTGGTGCCTCTGCTTCTCGCCTCTCAGCCAGACGAGAGAACTCCCAAATGTCACGCAGAGTTCTCAAAGTGGCCTATGCTGTGAACCCATCCGCTCCGCGCTCCGCTGGTGTCGGGATGGAAACGCAAAGCGCGACTCCTGAACGTGCCTCCCCATGCCCCTTCCGCCACCTTACACCGGGTTAGATCGTGGAAAGTGAGGTGGCAGCTCCAATTCCACTTGCGCATCGCTCTCAAACTCTGCGGGGGCTAATAGGTGGCTTCGCCTAGCTTCCGGGAGAAAGACGCTAGCGAGTTCAGAAGTAAACAGCTCAGCCCTTTAGCCCACCTAAGCGCGCTTGGTGTAAATTTTCCCCTACCCAGCGCGCAGAGGAACAAGCGTCCGAGATCATACTCACATCAGAGTTCTGGTTGCTAACTCGCACTGACATTCAGGAAGCGTAGTGAGCCTGTGAACACTTTGGGAAACAGAGAGACTTGCTTTGTGGGTGGCAGATGGACGCCTCATTTTATGGCACTTCCGCCACTGTCCTGGAACAGACTTGTCTGTGTCCCCATCCCTTAGTGTCGAGATTGCCCTGGCCCTACTCCCCGCTAAAATTGATAGGAAATGTTTGTTTAGGACTCAAAAGAGTCATCGCGGAATATGAGGAAAGGGCGAGGGTTTGCACTCTTGAACGTGCATTTTCCTTCCTCTTCCATTGGCTTTGAAGGTCCAGTGATTAGAGCTCCAGTCCTAAACAAGATTCCACTTCCCCCACTCATCAAGTGTTCCAAACGTACTAAGAGCTTATAGAACAAAATGTCTAAGCAGGGTACATTCCAGGGAAAAGGAATGGTCTTTTCCACACAGCATATGGTGGTTAGATCGCCTTAGCAAAGTTGTTTTTGTTTGTTTTGAGACAGATTCTGACTCTGTCGCCCAGACTAGAGTGCAGTGGCACAATCTCGGCTCACTGCAGCCTCCACCTCCGGGGATCAAGCGATTCTCCTGCCTCGGCCGAGTAACTGGGACAACAGGTGCGCGCCACCGCGCCTGGATAATTTATATATACATATATATATATATATATGTATATATATTTTTTTTTTTTTTAGTAGAGACAGGGTTTCACCATATTGGCCAGGCTGGTCTCCAACTCCTGACCTCGTGATCCGCCCTCCTCGGCCTCCCAAAGTGCTGGGATTACAGGCGTGAGCCACCGCTCCTGGCCTAGCAAAGTTGTTTTAAGACTCCTTGTCAAGCTATTCATTCTCTAAAACCAAGATATTTCCTTTCCTGTGCTCCTCTTCTCTAGAGGCTGTTATTCAGAAAGTGAAATCTAGGCTTCGTTTCTTTACAAAACGTTACCAACTACATGGCTTATGGCAACTTCTCTGATATTCTTCTAAAATATAAATAATGTTGGAAACCTACTGAATTTTATTCAGCCCTAGTTGTACTTAGCAGGATCAACGAGAAATGTGTGGGTTCTTTTTGCTCCCTTATTTAGTTACAGATAACCTAAATTGGATTTTTCTGCCTCTTTCTACAACATATTTTCTTCTTTTCTCATTTCATCAACCAGGTTTAAGAACTGCCCTTTGAATCTCTTCATACTGTTTCAATTTCAAATTGTACAGGGTTAAAATGCTAAGAAGTTGTGATGATCATTGCTTTCAAAATGCAGTTATATGACTCTAACATAATAGATTGGGATATAGACAGCCACAAGACATTTTTAAAAGGCATCAAAATGTTTTTGCTACATGGATACTGTTGTGGGAAGAAAGTAATTAGGGGCAAAAAAAAGGACAATTGAGAAGAAATAGCAGACGCAGAAAACGCCTCAACCAAAAATAGAAGTATCAAAAAAGAATAAAACAGCACTGACAGAAATGTTCGTATTTACCAGTTTTTAAAAACAGAAATCCCAAATTGTATTCAACAGGTGTTTTGACTGAAATGGCTGTTAAACTATCAGTTGAAATAACTTACCTCTGATAACTTATTGTGATTGAAATTTCCAGGTGAATAAGTTTGGCTGTAAAGGATGTTTTATTTTCAAATGGCTCTAATTACTTTAAAAATCCTAAGGCCAAGCTACCCCTTGTATGTAGCTGTGCCCACATTATCAAGGCCTTTTTATTCACAGAGCAATTTGGGGTTTCCAGCAATAAAACATTGCACAGATATTGTGATGTTTCAAATTTAAGAAATCTGAAATATAAAAAAAGAAAGGCAGATTATTCATTCATGCTGTAATCAGTAATTGTGAAATTGAAGAACAGACATACTTTGACAACTTTAGAAAAGGCACAAATTAAAAGTCATGTGTTTAATGAGATGTATCAGGTTTACAGTAATATTTTAATTATTACTAGAGATTGCGGTTCTATTTCTAGCAGAAATACTAGAGACTCAAATTGGCCATTGATCATTGAAAGGTTAAAGTTCTTTGGAAGCTTTCACTACGCAAAAGACCCTCGGTTTCATTATTTGAATTCCTTCTCATTGCAGTCTTCTAGATAAACTTGGTAGCGTTCTTAAGTAACACATGCAATTTAAACATTTAGTCGTTTAGATCTAAGAGAGCAGGTTTTGTCTCCTTGTTTTTTTCTTGACTTTTTGATTATTCTATTTTTATCACTACTATTTCTACTATTACTATCAGTGCTTTGAGATTGAGACAATCAGTTTTACACAGAGGGTTTGTTTTTGTCCCTTTCTGATTTTAATGTCTTCCATAAGCCAAACATACTTCTAAAGAGGGCTAGGTTTCTACAAGACCAGAGGAAGCCTTTCACATCAACACCCTGTAAGTTTGGAATTGCTTGATGCAATATAAAATCATAAAAAGGTGGCAGTAAACAGAGTACCCTTGGGAGATGACTCTCTATGGAGAGAGGCACTGCATTAAAACTAAGAAGATACTCAAGGTTTGTGAATTAATACAAGACAGGAGCCAACCACCACAACAAATAACGACAAAATTAGTATAAGCAGGTACCATATCTCATCAGAAGAAGTTCTAATTCCAGTGGAATGATTTGGGGCCTAAGTGTAGTTTCCCATACACTGAAATGCTGTAAACTTCCATGACTTAATTAACAATTTACATTTTATCTTAATTCATACTCAGTTTGGAGGGGAGGGTGCTCATCTGTGATTTCAGGCAAAATATTCCACTTTGACACTGTCAGTAAAATGCAGGTACCATTTTAATTAAAAATTAAAAATACATGTATCGGCAAGCTTATGCAGCACTGCAAAATATCCAGAACTATTAGAAGGGACGGATTTTCAGATCAGGCATTCAAGTAAATCCCAAGGTCATAAATGGAATTATTTGAAACCCTCAGCCAACTGAAGTTACAACCTCGAATGTGGCCGTGAATCACAACCTCCCAGGAGACCTCTAAGGTTCACTTTTAGGTAAACAATAAAAGGAAATTGGGCAAGACAATAAATGTAAAATGAAAGCATTCATATAACTGAGAATTTAAGTGATGAAAGCCTATAGCTATGTATGCATGTATACCCCATTAGGAAACTGGTTATACAATTATCTATAACATCATTTTTTTCATTCAGTTACAATGTTAAATTGAAGATGAATTCCAAGGGAGGCAAAGGTGGAGAAAGGGGACCAGCAGAGCATCAAGAGAATTGGTCAAAACCCAAAGAGTAACAGTTAAAATCCGATACTTAAAGGAAAGATGAACATTTTCTAACTGAAATATTAAAAATAAGCTTTTAAAATACCTTATAAAGGATAAGCGCTTACCAACTTTTAACATATGCTATTTCATACTGCACTCTCCTAAAGGAGAAGGAAACATGTCGTCTTAAATTCCACCTATGTCTCTCAATGTATTGTTCCCTTTTAAATCTTGGGCTTTTAACTGTTCAAATTCAAGCTATTTTAACTTCAGTTGGTCTCCCACTGCTACTTAGTGTCCTTTTATTCATTTCGTTGACTCCCTATTGAATTCCCTGTAGCAGCTACTCCAAACCTTTTCTACTCTTTGCAAGTCACCCTACCCCTCACTCTCATTAGCTACTGCCTCCCACTTCTCTATGATTTTACCACAAAGTTATTTGACAGGCGTTCCCTCCGCCTCCCTTTTCCCCTCCTAAAAGGATTTTTGCATCTTCTGTCTTAAAAAATAAAAAGCCTCCTCCACTGCTTCCATTGATGTTCTTCATTCCTTTCTTTCACATCATCCAAGTGACAAATCTGTTTTATTCCCACCTCTCTCTTTTGCATCTCCAGTCTCTCCCTCTCTACTTGCTCTTTTCACCTTTTACTATATAAAATGTTCAAGGCTATGAATCCTTAAGACAAATCAAAACTTTCTACTCTAAAAACAGTTCTCAGAGTGTGGTCCCTAGATCACCGGCATCAGCATTACCTGGATGCTTGATAGACATGCTAACAGTTTGGCCCTACCCAAGACCTGCTGAATTAGAACCTCGGGGTGAGGCTCAGCAACCTGCATTAAACAAAGCCCCTAAGTGATTCTGTTGTAGGTGGAAATTTGAGATCCACTTGCCCTGAAGTTACCATCTTTGCACAAACTTTTTGAAAATCTACAATTGTTTCTCTTGTGTCTTTACCTTTAGCAATTTTATTTCTGCTTGCCACTTGGCTGAAACTAATCTACCAGAGGTGATTACTGACCTCCTAAATGCTGAATACAAAGTTGTTTTCTAAATCTTCATCCTTTGATATTCTGAAGCTTTTTACACTACTGACATCATTTTTGAACCCCTAATTTTTGTTTTAATGACTTTCTAACAATCTGTTTCTCCTCTTTCTTACGCAGCTTTTCTTTTTCATGCCCTTGATCTTGACCCTGAAATGTCAAAAATCCTAGTGTCTACACTCTTACTTGTGGCAATTTCATGAACTTTCCAGTCTATAGCACCACCACCAACTCTTTTACAAATTACCTCAAATATTATTTCTAGCTCTTTTGAAACTCTCCTGTAGAATTGGACGTCTCCACTTTGATGTCCTATCATCACCTCAAACTCAACATGCCCAAAACTGAATTAATTCAGTTTTGAATTAATCCTTATCTTATCCTCTTGAAATCTGGTCTTTATTTTTCATTTCTGATATTTCTAAATGCTTTTTCCATGCAGCAAGTCACCTGAAATGGAAACTGGGGAGACCTCTTTGATTTCTCTCTATCCATTATACTCCCATTCAATTAATCACTAAGTTTTGCGATTTCTCTCTCAGCAATATCACTCCCTTCCATTCCTTTCCATTCCCAATGCCACCACTTTGAGTTTGTTCATTATGTGTTCTTTGGATACCATTACAATATTTGCCTCTTAATCTCCCCACTTTCTGGCATTTCCTCTTCCAGTCTGTATACCAGTCTATATAGATTATTTTTTCTAATGTTTCACTCTATTTATTAGAAATACTCATTACTACCCCACTGGCTACCAGATAAATTCCAAACTCCTTAGACTGACCTTTAATTCTTCTTTGATTTTTTTTTTTTTTTTTTTTTTTGACAGAGTCTCACTCTGTTGCTCAGGCTGGAGTAAAGTGTCATGATCTCGGCTCACCACAACCTCCACCTCCCAGGTTCCAGCAATTCTCCTGCCCCAGCCTCCCAAGTAGCTGGGACTACAGGCGTGTGCTACCATACCCGGCTAATTTTTGTATTTTTAGTGGAGACGGGGTTTCACTATGTTGGTCAGGCTGGTCTCGAACTCCTGACCTCGTGATCTGCCCACCTTGGCCTCCCAAAGTGCTGGGATTACAGGCATGAGCCACCACGCCCGGCCAGTGATTTACCTTTTTATCCTTTCCTCCAGTACTCTTTGACATGTTGCCTGTGCACCAATAAATGAGTATTACTTTCTACTATTCTTAAACTTCTTATACCTTCCCATCTGAGTGCTAATGCTCATGTCATTCTTTTACCACAGGATATGTTGGTGCACACCTCCTCATCTCCACCCACCCAAATCCTAACCACACTTTAAAAAGGAAGTCTAATTCAGCTCCAGGAAGACCTCCCTCATTTCCTTTTTTCAGCCGGAAATGGGCTTTCACTCTTCTGATCTCTTATTGCACATCATGCCTCTCTTAAGGTAGTTGAAACATGCTTCCTTGTAGTGCAAGTTGTTTGCAACTTAGTTGTAGGCTCTCTCCTAGAATAAGGTTTAGTCAGGTAAGAGATTATGCATATCTCAGTCAATATGATACTTCAAGTGCCAACCACTGTTACTGACTCATAGTATGTGCCCATACATGTTTATCTAATGAATAAATATATGATTATGATCTATAACCTGTTGTTCTACATAAATGTTTATCATTAATTATGAGGCAGGTCCTAAGAGGTTGGTGTGCATAAAACATTTATTTTTTGTTAAAACAATGATGATTTGTGCTTATTGGTAGTTTCTGGATCTTTTTAGTGATGACTGGCTTCTCAGATTAATAATTATTTTAATTTTTATTTAAGCATTCATTTCCTTACAAAACTTAAGTGTGATATATTTATATTATATTATGTTTGCTTCCCATGAACCCTAAGGAATTTACTTGTTACCAATCTGCAATGAATATATTACAAAATTATAATGAAACATATTTACATCTCTGTTTGAAATCTCATTAATTTTTTTTATTCTACATGTTTTGTTTTAGGTAAGGGTATCTCAATAGAGGAAGTATGTCATTGAGATAATTATTTCAAATCATTGCTGGGAGCTGATAAAACTGCACACAGCTAATGTGTAAATTTACTATTGTTTGCAGAATAACCAGCTCTGACTTGAGGAAACAGGGAGAAATTATAACCCTTCTGATTATGGATAGGAGAAAAATAGGTACTTTTCTCTGATAGGCAAAATACACTGTCAGTGCGATCAGAACACTAGGCAATTTTTGCTTTTTGTTGTTGTTATTGTTTTTCCCCTACAAAAGTTGGGTAAAGAAAGCAAGAAAGTTAATGATTGTGTAGTTGAAAATATAGGTAAGGACTTCTCTTAGTTTTGCTGGAATAATCCAGATAGAACGACTGAACCATTTGGCTGAATTCATATAGATAAGCAACATTTCATCACCAAGCCAACAAAAAGTTGACAATAAACTTCCAGTAATATGTGTACAGGCCACCTGAGGGTTGAGTTGTGTAAAATGTTAAATATTTATAATAAAGTTACTGTAAGAGTATTTATATAACTGACATCTGTTGAATGCTTACTTTGTGCAGGCATTATGCTGAAGACTTTCTAAACACCTTCTTATTTAATTTTCATGATAGTTCTGTGAAGTAGATTCCATTATTATCCTCATTTCTGAGATGAAGAAATTAAGGCTTAATATGTCCAAGTTCATACAGATATAAAATAGCTGAGCTGGAAATACATTCAAATATGAATTTAGAAGCCAAATCTTAACCACTACACTATATGTATACTTTCTTTTAAAAAAAAAAAAAAACGAAAAAAAACTGCTCTACACTAAATTTCTAAAGTTTGGTGGTTTTTTTTTTTTTTTTGAGACAGAGTCTCGCTCTGTTGCCCAGGCTGGAGTGCAGTGGCACAATCTCTGCTCACTGCAAGCTCTGCCTCCCAGGTTCACCCTATTCTCCTGCCTCAGCCTCCCGAGTAGCTAGGACTACTGGCGCCCGCCACCACGCCTGGCTAATGTTTTGTATTTTTAGTAGAGACGGGGTTTCACCATGTTTATCAGGATGGTCTCGATCTCCTGGCCTCATGATCCACCCACCTCGGCCCCCCAAAGTGCTGGGATTACAGGCATGAGCCACCGCGCCCAGCCTAAAGTATTTTTTAAAAATTTGATGTTTTAAATATAAAGTTGTATCTTTAATAAAGAAGACAGGAAAATTAATAAATTGGGGAAGGGTTGTATCATTAGGAAAAAAAAAACCTGTTTGTCTGAATCTTAGACAAAACAATTATTTTGGCTTTAGAGCCATATGATTGACTCAGTCTCCATATGGTGGCACAAATCATAAATTGCAGGTTTAAGGTTTTTGGAAATGTTAATAAAACAACTTTCAATGTTTACATTTATAATATCAAAATTCTGAGTTGAGAGAAAATGACACAAAAACATATCTGTACATTCCAAACTATTGAGAAACTTGTGACATGTCCGAAACTTGCCTTACATTCAACTAATGAAGAGGAGTGCTTGACGAAAATGAAAATAAACTGAAGACATACCATTGCAGTATGAGCAGTACTTGTACTTTTTGTTTCTTTACAGTTCAATGCTTTATTCATTGATTGCTGCCCAATTAGGACTCACACACTACAGTAATCTCTTCACAACCACAAGATCCCTTTGGGCCAACATTTAGTTATTCCTCTCTGAGAAAGCAGTCTAGCCCATTGGTTAAGGAAGTGGAAACTGGCCAGACTGCCTGTGTTCAAAGTCTGTCTCCCCAGTTTATCAGCTGGGTGATCTTGGGCAAAATATTTAACCTCTTCATGCCTCAGTTTTCTGATTTATAAAATTGGAATAAATGATAATAGTATCTTCCTCATAGGGTTCTGTGAGATTGCAAGAGTAAATGTATACAGTCGAACATATGTAAATTGCTTAAAATAGTACCTGTCGCAGGATAAGGGCTATTCCCGTTAACTAGTATCACTTACCTTTTAGTGGGTTTTTCAAATTTTAGTTTCAGTATATACAAATTGTAACTCTGTCAACTGGAAATAATTATAAAAGGAAGGAGGATGCTGACAAGTAGTAGTAGAAAAGGGAAGAGCGTAGGAGGAAAAAGCCAGCGTATACATTTCTGCAATGCAGGCTTGGGGAGATACAAGAAATAGAGGGAAAGTAGCCCAGGCCTTAGAATCATATTCAGATGTCTGGGAGTAGAGAGAGAACCAAGATGCTGGCAAGAATACCTGACAAACATGTTTCATAACAGCTAAATAGGATCACTTTTTAAAAGTTAGCACAAACATTGTTTCATCTTTAACTTCCAGGGATCTATGCCTCTCTGGGATCTTTGGCTTGAGAAAACAACTCTGTGTCATAACACATGAAAGGTCTTGAGTATTTGAATGGTGGACTAGACACAGAGGAGCACTGCTACCACCTACTAATGTGCATACAACCAGCATTAAAGTGAAACAAGGTGATAAGCCTCTCCTTGAAAAGGAGAGGGGAAAAAGAAGGAAATCCTGAGCAGTTTCTTATGACAAAGTATGACAAATAAACACTGATTGTACAGTTCTATGTGTTGGTCATTTAAAATGTTGGGGAAAAGCCATGGTAAGTCTGTTAATGTGCCAGAGTCATTGTCTCAGTTTAGTGCATTTAAAAAAAAAAAAGATAATGGCTTCGTAGGTACACTCATGGGCTCAATCCTTCCAAATCTGGATCCCTAAAACTGTAAGTTTCTCGCAAACGACTTCTCCTATTAGAAATTTTGAGGAACTTTACCTTCATGATTGAACAAGGACTTACTTAACTTCACTCCTTACCTACTTTATCGCATATCGATGATTTCCAGTGATGTCAGAAGACATGATGTTATCACTGCGTACATATTCAGGATAAAATAAACATGTTGCTTGGCTTTTAATTTATGGTAAAGAATTTTTAAAAATATCTTCTCCAGAAACACATTATATCAAAAAGGAGGCCTACGTAGATCCATCACCTGAGCACTTGCTTGTTGACTAGGTCTCATCTTGTTCATCTACCCTTCAACTACTTGGTTTTAATTGGTCCTATGCATGAAAATAAACACGTAGCCTTAATTTGTGCTGTACTCCTCCACACTGTCTGTATTCCAGAATAGTGCTGATTTTATAGACATAACAGAATGATCAATTTTGTCTGTGAAATTCCACCCACACATTAGTTTTCCCCGGTTCCTATCCACTATTTGTTCTCACAAACGAATTTAACCCAACAGCCACCTGGAGACCCCTAGCGAAATAGGCAATAGAGATAGGAAAATTATTTGTCAGAGAGAGCTTTTACCTAAAATTCTGCTTCTCCTCTACCCAGTTCCAATATTCCAGTCATCTCCATCAAGTGTATAAATCTATTTGAAGATGCAAAAAAGCAATACATATGCCTGGTCCATAAAAGAATTCAATAGTCAATAAATTTCAAAGTTAAATGTAGCACATGGAATATTGTTTAATGTCTTAACTTGCCCGGGTGCTGAAGAAGTAGAACAGATAATATTGAGAGTGGATTAGAAAGCCAAGGAGAGCCTGGCATATATAAATTACATAAATTGTAGTATATTCTTCACTAGAATTTTCTGTAAATTATATACAGCACATGTTTCTGGGTATAGTAATTTATAATAGATTGTAAGAGAAGTAGGACAATTAATAGGAAATAGGACTCCAGAAAGAAGGTGGTTTAAATAATGGAAAGCTGATCTTTGCACCTTTACAATTAGGTGAATTTTATACTCCCAAAAACAAGTAGAGAAAAAGATAAGAAAGTGAGCCCCCTCCTTTTGCCAACTAGAATGCTAATTTCTTCTTTCCCTACACTTAGACCATTCATTTTCTCTTTCTAAAAGTGATTATGAAGATAAATTCCTCTCAGAACCAAAAAGAAAACCATGGGTTATGGTATGGAGTTTGGATGATGGTATTGAAAGCAATTTGACTGTAGCTTTGGCTTTCCTAATATTATTGAAATCAAATCCGGTTTAGTGGAAGCCTTCAAGGTAGGAGAAATAGTGTCTTACATTTTAAGAAATATGTTCCTTGTCACCTCCACTGACCTACACTGAATAGAATGATTTGTGTTTAAAAATTGATTCATCTATATAATACTGAGTTGAGCCAGATACCAAGCCAGGGCACTACGTGGGGCCTATGAGAAGGCAGAAAGAATGATTATCTAAAGTAGTGATGCTAAGTTAAGGAATGTGTTTTCTTTCTGAGACATCCTGCTTCTAGACTGACATCCTGCTTCCAGACCAACATCCTTACTCCAGCCTGCTCCCAGGCCTGACCCCAACGAATCATCATATTTTCTTCTCACTACTGTTCTACAAATCACCTCCGCTCCAGTCAAACTATTACAGTCTATGTCCTCTAATCCTGCATTTCCAAGCCTTTGTGTGTGCTGTTTCTCTACCTAGAATCCCCTCTGCCTAAAATTCTCTCTCTCTCAGCTTATCAAAAGCTATCTTGGCCGGGTGCGGTGGCTCATGCCTGTAATCCCAGCACTGTGGGAGGCCGAGGCGGGCGAATCATGAGGTCAGGAGATAGAGACCATCCTGGCTAACATGGTGAAACCCCGTCTCTACTAAAAACATAAAAAATTAGCGTGGTGGCATGCGCCTGTAATCCCAGCTACTCGGGAGGCTGAAGCAGGAGAATCACTTGAACCTGGCAGGCGGAGGTTGCAGTGAGCCGAGATAGCGCCACTGAACTCCAGTCTGGGCAACAGAGGTAGACTCCATCTCAAAAAAAATAAATAAATAAAAAGCTATCTTCCAAAATACTTAGTATGCCTTCAAGTTTCACTGACTGCTATAAGCAGAGGTGACCTTACCTTCCCCAGAAACCCAGAGAATACATTTCCCTGATAAAAATGTCATATGTTTTTCAAGATCAACAATTAGACAGCAAATATTTGTTGCATTCCTACTACATATGAGACATTCATCAGCATTGTACAGAGTATGTGATTAAGTGCTGAAAGCTGTGCAGTTCTAAGAAGTAAAAAATGACTGGCCACCTCAGAAATATATAATTAAACAGCATATTTAAATTAATGCAATTTTGCTCAAAAGCTCATATTTCTTAGGCAGTCTTTTAAAGAGGACTTCAAATCAGTGTGATATTAATATCCCAAGAGGATTGTACTTCAGTGTGGAACAACACTTTTTACTCAAACTTAATTTTTTTGTTTTTAAATAAAAAGGATGAATTCAAATGTCTGCATATCAACATGAAAATGATCCCACCTTCTGCATAATTAAGAGTATTGTATTAATGTGTACATAATGTAGAATCAATAAATAATTAACTGCTACTGATTGTAATTGAATGTTTTCTTTTTTTATAACTTTATTGTCAGCCATGATAAAAAATCTGAATGTTTATACTGCACTAAATTAATTAGTGTGTCATTTCTATTACATACATCAGCAGTCAAATAATGCAGTAACGTCTGTTTTTAATGTTTTAAAAATAGGCTATCCCTTATTAAGTAAAATAGGGAGTTACTGGAAATGTTTTCAGTGATTGGTGATTATGGCAGTATCTTCAAAAAGATCTAATAAAGTCATTTATATTTCCTCCAATTACTACATTTTAATCCACTGTCAATTATGAGTAACAATATGTAGACATAAACTCTTCCTTTCTGTGGAAATAAATTATGGATCTCTTTTGTTACATTGCTTTATAACAATGAATACTTATCAATTAGCAATGATAGGCTGTTCCTCAACCACACTTTTGCAGAGAGTAAACATGTAAATATAGTGTAATTGGGTCAAAAAAAAGTCAAACATTGGAGAATTTTATGTTGAAAGCCAATTTGTATTAATTTAACTATATTTTGTAATCAGTCCTTTCATGAAAGTCATATTCATTTATTTTGTAAGTATGCAAAGCAAACAATTATGAAGACATTCTCACATGAAACTATTTGATATGGTCAATGAAATACTGTATTTTGGAAATGACTAAAAAGTTCTTAACTAAGGTAAGGTGCCACATTTAGCAAATAAAAATACAAGATGCAATATTTAGAATATACTTATACAAAAGATTGTTCGTTGTTGATCTGAAATTCAAATTTAACTGGGCTTCCTGTATCCTAATTTGCTAAATCTGACAACCCTAACAGGGAGAATCAGGGAAGGCTTCTCAAGATAGGTGACACTTGAGCCATCAAGGATCAGTTGAAGTTATCCAGGTGAAAGGAGTAGAAAGTTGGGGCAAGGATGGCCTTTGACGCTGAGACATGGAGATAATAGTAAATATGGCTGGAGAGTAGGAGTGTGAGAGAGTGATGAGAAGTAGGAGTGAGCCCTTCAGTTCATCTAGAAAACTAACTTCTAACTTCACAATAACAAATTAAGAAAAAAAACACTACTTGAATCTCCATCCCTTCTCTCCAAGTTCATAGCAAAGTCTGACAGGTATAAACACAGCAGCAGTTGTCTAAAACAGTTGCTTAAAAGAATACAAAGCTCTGCTCTGTCCAAAATTGTATTTCTTTTTTCAGAACCTTCAACAAGTTTCACCTTGCTCTGTGAGGGCTAATCAGCCTTTGATTTTCTCCAATAAGAAATCTGATCACTTCTCTTTTCTTTGAACATGTCACATTCCTCATGCAATGCAACTGTTTCTACCTGTCAGGACGTCAGGTCTCAATGTAATTTTACAGCTAGAGAAATCTGAGTGCTTCAACAGGTAATTTTTCACTGATAACTGATGGTTGATGAAAGAACCAAATACCTTTCATGTAAACTGATGTTTGTATCCTGTTCGGATGCTAACTTCTGAAAAGTTTTGTTCTAAGAATGAACTGTGACTCACCAAGCTATTCACTAAAGTCTTTCAATATGAGGCCTTTACTCTGGCCAACCACACTGGTCTCTATTGTCTTGGGAAGGCTTTTCATACAAAGTATAAATTTCCATTGATACCAGTCATCATTACTCAGTGTCTCAAAAATTCATTTCAAACTCAATAAGACGTGTATTTTCAAATAATTTATCCAATCTCTCAACTTAAAACAGAGTCAAATGTTGCATTTTGAGTCAAAAATGTCTGAAAAGAAAGAAAACATCATGTGGAAGATGTGACCTGCTCTCATGTTAAAATTATGTGTCATGGCTGTGTATCAACAACAGCTGCTCTAATCACCATTAACAAGGACTCATACATCATTCTGTTTGAACTATAAATAGTAAATGTCTGTATATAAGGGCAATATGTGAAAATGAAAATGTTCTGTGTTTTATCATATAACATGTTTACCTTTTTCTCATTCCTCATTTGGTTTTAATTTTATTTCAATTCTCTTGTAAGCAATGGACCATGTCCTCAACACAAAAAAGTCAGACACGCACAGCTCTCTGTCCTCTACTCCTCACAAATATACTCATTTTACCACCTCTGCCAAAATTTCAGTCAAGGTTACTACATATCTTTATCTTTGGTGCAAACAAGCAAAAATTTCCATTTTACTGCTTTTCCTCCTGAGACCCATCCTGGAGTTACCGCCATCTAGTGACAAGTAAGAGTATTTAATCCTTTTATTTTTGAAATCTCTATAGCTCAAAATTTAGAAAAGTAAAAAAAGTAGACATAATAAAATAAATGTAAAATTCTGAAAGAACCTTTTAGTCCACAATATAGCTGCCACACCATTGTTTGACTATAAATAAACATAATTATTTTTGTGTTTTCAAATAAATCAGACTTCTTCCAGTTTTCCAGCATGTTAATGTTTTACTTTGGGATGAAAATGTAAACTATACAGATTATGTATTCCTCTGCATCTTGAACTTACTGAAATTCTATGCTAAAATAAAATTTCCTTTTTATTAGCTTACTAATTGTTTTCAATAACAATTTGCTGTTTTATAGAATATGCTTATATCTGTAGCTCTTGGCTTGAGAAGTTTCTGTGTGTACACGTTCCTGAGATGTTGTCACAAATTATTTCCCTACATTCATGATTACATAAATATTGCTTCAAAAGAAAAAATGTTAACATTTGGCCAACATATTTTAGAATTCTTTCAGATATATGGTATTAAATAAATTATGCTAAATATATCTGTACAATTAGCTGTGTAGAAGTTAGAAAGTTGGTTTTCTTTAAACGGTGCCCTACTATCATCTTTCAGGGTCACACACATAGTAACTTTAGTCTGGAAAGTGACCTATTGTTTAAAGTAGGAAACATAGGAGTACTGCATAATTTTAGTTGAATTGTCTTAAGAATCAAATGCAGCCCTACTGGCTGCAAATGGGAACTTCCATGTAAATGTCCAAATTTTATGAAGAACTACCATTTAGGGTCAAATAGCATTTATTTAAAAATCATCTCTTCTGAGTTTTAAAGTACAAAGAATTATGTATAATGTTTTGAATTGGTTCACTTTTTCCTCAGAAGCAGGATGAAAATATACACGGTGGATACTGAACACTCCAAATGGGCAATGTAATCAGTTTGTCCAGTTGAAGAACTGCTGGGAGGCTTAAGCTAGTTTTTTTGGTGTTGATAGTAAAGAAAACCCTCAAATATGAATGGGTAGGCTCTGGGTCTCCAGGTTAGCAACACTTTTTGTTTCCCACAGTCACTGGAACCAAATCTCATTAATCTATGTCTTCTAAAAAGTTATAGAGGTCACATTAAAATGTGTTTGATATAACAGTTTATCTGTGCTTGAAAAGGAAACAAAAGTAAAATTCTGAGGCTTAGATCTTCCATAATTTAATATCAGACTTGAATTCAAGAAATGTCACAGTAATGTTACTGTGTCATAATAATAGGAAGGTAAAGATTCAATTCAGCTGATACTTTAGATACATATTATATAATATTGTTTTAATGTATACAAATAATGTGATAGAAATTATGTAGTTGTTTCAATATTAGGAAAACAAAAAATGTGGCCGTTAGGATTACAGGAAGCTGAGGCAGGTGGATCACCTGAGGTCAGGAGTTCGAGGCCAGCCTAGCCAACATGGAGAAACCTCATCTCTACTAAAAATAAAAATACTACTAAAAATACAAAAGTTAGCTGGGCATTGTGACGGGCACCTATAGTCCCAGCTACTCGGGAGGCTGAGGCAGGAGAATCACTTGAACCCGTTGGATGGAGGTTGCAGTGAGTCACGATTACACCACTTCACTCTATCCTGGGCGATAATGATTTAGCATTAAAAAATGATCAAATTGATTAAACTAAAACAAAAATACCTCAAACATCAGAAGTACATTTTCTCAGCTTGATTTCATGTGTGCCCATTGCTTTATCTGTATTACAGGAATCTTGAATTTACAAAAAATAATAAAATATACTAACCAAATAAAATATTAATAGAGCAACAGGAATCATCAGAAGTAATATTTTCCTTTAGCTAGATAGACATGAAATATTTCTTTTTGTGTGTCCAACAATCATCAGTGAGAATTTTATAGTAGAAATTTAAAGAACATTCATTAAGTAAAAGATTTATATTTTTCCAAATATTCAGGTAAATTCCTTTAATTCTGAGCTAGATATTTTGCTTCCAATTTTAAATGAATGTTTTAGATTGATTTAGCACTTCTTTTTTGAAATCAGCATGTAGGTCACAGGTTAGGCTACAGTAACCTGTCAGAGGGCACTCTCCTTTGTCAGAACTTTAAAGTTGTAACACCCTGGAGAATCAGTAAAACACTATATTATTGTGTCCTGTGGCATCGTAAGGCAAGAATTAGACTGAGAGGCATTTCCTAAATTTAGGACAAAGACAAGAAATTTAAAATCAAGCAACTCTTGATGTATAAGTAATCTGAGGCAATTAAGTTCAGAGAAAATGTTGTTATGAACCTGTGGACTGAGACCCTAGTAGAGAAGCTTGTATTAAGAAGTGGGAAGTTCTCAAAAATAAAATTTTTACCCTACAACTAAAAATAATCCCCAAGTAAAATAGAAGGAGGATGAATCTAAAGATGATGTGACCTTATAGGGAGTTCTCAAATGAGCTTATGTTATAAAAGAAGGCACATAAAAGATGGAAAAATAGACACACTCAAGGACAAATGTTTTAAATTTCACATATATACCTATTTATACATTATCAAGAAGCTTGAAGCCAAGGAAGAAATGAGAACAGTAAAATTAGAAGAAAAATTTAAAACCCCCAAAAGTGTCTTTGAAAAAATTATATTTAGAATAAGCACAGAAAAGGACTACGTTGATTTGTTTCTCAAATTTGGGAAGTTAATTTAAAATGCAGATTCTTCCCCTACTAAGTACAAATCTCCAGGGATGGGCCCATGTATCTGCATTTTAATTTCAAGTAAATTTATTTTTTTAAGTAGAAAGTGAATATAGTTTAGAAAGTCAAATAATGGTCTAGGCGCAGTGGATCACACCTGTAATCCTAGCACTTTGGGAGGCGAAGGAGGGTGGATCACCTGAGATCAGTGGTTTGACCAGACTGGCCAACATGATGAAACCTCGTCTCCACTAAAAATACAAAAAAATTAGCTGGGCATAGTGGCGAGCACCTGTAATTTCAGTTACTCGGGAGGCTGAGACAGGAGAATTGCTTGAACCCAGGAGGCGGAAGTTGCATTGAGTTGAGATCTAGTCACTGCACTCCAGCCTGGGTGACAGAGTGAGAGACTCCTTCTCAAAAAAAAAAGAATGCTAAAAAGACAACCACTAAATAATAGTTCTCTTGGTCAATTTATTCCCAAACTCCCAAACTTGCTCCTCAAAGGAGACAACTTTCAAATGTTTTAGTTATCTCTACTGGCATTTACCTCCACTTTTCTAAACAATATGCTTATATTGCTATTTCTTGATTAGTCACTCCTAAATTCTACCTTTTGACTTCCTATGACAGTAGATAAGGATTTAGACCTCTTACACTTCCACTCCTAAACTTCCCCTCCCCATGCTCTCAACATAGTTGTATCATAATTTAGGGAAAATTGAACTCAGCATTTACATTGGTATGACCATATACATTTTGTTTGTAGTTGAACTGACTAGTATACTGTTATTGCTTTTCTTTTCTCTTATAATTTCTTCTTTTTCCAGGCATTAATAATTGACTCTTTTCCTTATATTCTGAGATTTTAATGAACCTACTACTAATTGCACCCAAACATTCCGTCATTGTTTCCATCCTGTTTTCCACATGAGCAAACATATCAGGTAATTCCTCAATTCCTGTTTTCCCAGAAGTATTCCCTCTTGGAGTCTTTTACCTCTTTGCTCTGCTTTGGGCTAGTTTCTCTTCAGGCCTGTTGCATACCTGCTGTCCTGGATATTCCCTTTGCCATCATCCTGTGTTGGATTCCCTACTCCTTTAATCTTCCTTTTTCTCTATTTGCTCCCTTGTTTTGGTAGACCACGTCCTCCAGTCACTTTCCCAGTGCTGCATAGAAGGCACTTTTTGAGTCCTAACATGTTTGAAAACATCTTTAGAGCTACTAATGCACTTTGTAGTGCCTCATTTTAATATGAATAGGAAGCCAAATATCATCATATATTTGAAGAAGTCCTCTGATATATCTTTAAAAAAGGCAAAATAAACAGGACTTGGAGAGGAAAAGCATAGAGCCAAAGCTAACAATAAAACTTTCAAAATAGGTAAATAATATCCTCAGACAGATGACAGATGCTGCATCTGTGAATCAAGAACAAGATACTATATGAACTTGCTGATGCTGAACACGTGCAGCTTCCTGGAATGTGGCATGCCCACATAGCCGTACACATCTCTTTAACTGTATTCTTTGTGATATCTTTTATAGTAAACCAACAAATGCATTGAAAACATATGCTTGAGAGATGGATGCCACTGAAACTATGAATAATACAAGAACTTCAGTTGATATTGAAGAGTATTCCGATACTGAGGTACAGAAACACCAAGTACTAAGTCTGGAAGCATGGCAAGACAAGCTTATTAAAGCATTTGGATACTTTTCATAAAGGTGAGAGTGGACTGATGATGTTTTTTCCTCTATATGGAAAAGTATTAATAGTTGAGATGAAATGGTTTCCATACCAGGGACACAGTGCAGTTGGTGTGAAAATCAGTTAACTTGAGATACAAGAATGTTTTACAGAGCAAATCTTTCTTACTCAGAAGAGTCAATCACTAAAATTCCTGAAACCAAATATATAAGAGTTCTTCAGGGAATATTTCATTGTACTGTTGCAGCATTTTTTATCTTCCCAGAACAAATATTGACAAATTTGACAGGATTTGGAATAGAGGAGCATTAGTTACCATTAATCCAGGTGGATTGTGAATGCTCTGCAAGTATAATGTCGTTCCTCCTGAGAAAACGGTTTCAGTACCTCATGTGTGTTCTTTCTTATGATTCAAGTAAAAACATGCAGCCCACCATTTTTATGTTCCACATGCTTAAATTGAAAGGTTGTTTGGTACAACATGCAGTATTTATTGTCCTGGAAATGCTGATGCTTTTGAAGAACAACATAAAAGTTGGGGAATTGACTACATTTTTGGAAAGATAGATCTACTTACAGAAAAGTAAATGAGACATAAATAAAATCAAGTAACATCACCATGATTTTGAGCAATTGAAAATTATGCTGAGACTGGGCACAGTGGCTCATGCCTATAATCCATCACTTTGGGAAGCCAGGGAGGGAGGACTGCTTGAGATCAAGAGTTGGAGGCCAGCCTGGGGAATACAGTGAGGCTTCATGTCTACAAAATACAAAAATAAAAAATTAGCCTAGCATGGTGGCATGTGCCTGTAGTTCCAGCTACTCGGGGGGCTGAAGTTGGAGGATCACTTGACCCTGGGACGTTGAGGGTGCGGTGAGCCTGACTGCGCCACTGCACTCCAGCCTGGGTGACAGAGCAAGAAGCTGTCTCAAAAAAAGAAAAAAGAAAAAAAAGAAAGAAAAGAAAATTATTCTAAGGCCTGAAAATGTAATAGATGAATTTTTAAAACTTGTTTATAAATCATACCATAGATCTTTGCTCAAAAATGCATATAACTTTTTAGAAAAAAGGAACACATACTAAAAAAGTTAAAATAGTGCCTTTGGAGGAGAGTATGATGCGTGAAAGGTGAAAGATTAAACCAGTGTGTCTTACTGACAGATTGCAAGATTTTTTATCAATCAGCATGTATTACTTCTGTAATTAAAAAATAAAAATGTAATGCATATTACTTATCTATAATAGACATAGAAAAACTGACATTCTTTATGAAATTTAGAATGATTGAAGAAATGTAACACATAATAAGGTTCAAAGTGGTCCCAAAAATTATGTAAAAGATTTGCTTTTATTATAAATCTTTATCTTTTACTCAAATCCTGGCATCCCTTTTTACGCTTTCTCCATATGTAATTATACGTGTAACATAATCAAGAAATAAATTTTAATTGAACAAATCAATCTATATGGAACAAAATATTATTCCCAAACTGTAAGAATAAATTTTTTAACAGTTTTTTTAAAATATATTATAAAAATAACTATCAGCGCACAAGACATAGATCCTGGAAATTTAAAATGACATAAAAAAGAATCAGTCTCGTATTCTCTCTTGTTGGTTAATATCACATTGGTGGATATAGCCTAGTGTTCTCAAGGTTTAGTCTACCCCCAAATCACCTGAAGACTGTAGGCTGAGCTTGGAAGGATACACACAGACATTTACCCACTCCCTCTCCTGAAACCCCCTTAAAATAATAGTAAGGGATGTTTTTAAGCCTTTATTGTGACAGAGACACAAACAAACAAAGAAAAGGACATATGAGAAAACAAACACAAGGCTATGAACAGAAAAAAATAACTCACAAAAATTAGAATTGCTATCCTTAGAAAAATAAGAGAAGACGGAAAGTGGATAGAGGCATGGCCAACTGACTTAGCTCATGTCACAGAAAGATGCGCATAGGTTCACTTCTCATTGGACTACTCCTACACAGTCATTTTAGCCTTCAACAAATGCTTGGTGACATCTCTAATCTGTTCCATGTTCATCTATTCATGTTCATTTGTTCTGTGTTCATCTGTTAAGGGTCTTAAGGCTTGTAGACTCATAAGCTTCAATATCAGCTGATTGGGCAGTAAGGCAAGCAGATCCCTAAATGTCAGCATTTAGAGTTCTTGAAGAACAGAAATCTTAACATTGATGGTTTAATTTATTAATTTTTTTCCTTTATGATTAGTGCCTTTTGTTTTCTGCTTAAGAAATGTATGCTGGAGGCTGGCCAAGATAGTCGACTAGAAGCATCTAATGTGTGCTGCACTCACGGAGAGAAATAGAAGGGATAAGTAAATGCAGCACCTTCAACTGAAACATCCAGGTACACATATTGGAATTCATCAAGGAAACAAAGAAAATGCAGGATGACCCCCCATCTGGGAGTGACATGGAGTCGGGGGGCTTCTCCTACCCAGGGAAGTGCTGAAAGGGTAAGGGACCCCGAGGAACCCACATTTCCCCCACGGATATTTGGAACCCCAGGTCAGGAGATCCCCTCGTGTACCCACTCCACCAGGGCCTGCAGTCTGACACGCAGAGAGCTACATGGAGTCTTGGCAGAACAGCTGCTCAGGCACACATAGAGCCCCAGGAGTCTTAGATACCCAGGCTCACCAGCAAAGCAGCTGCAACTCTAGCAAAGCAGGAGATTAGACCCCCATACGTAACCCAGGAAAAGGGCTGAATCCCGGGTACTGAGCAGTGACTAGCTGCAGGCCCTGCTCCTATGGTACCTTGCAGGATAAATCCCACTGGCTTGGAACCACAGTCAGCCACCAGTAGTAGCATTACACCTCCCTGAGACATAACCCCCAGAGGGAGGAGTGGCCACCATCTTTGCTATTTTGCAGCCTTAGCCATTGTTGGCTTCAGACCTTAGAAAGTCCAATCCAGCTAGGGGCTGAAGCCGGCACAGTGTAGCTACCTTATGAAAAAGTGACCAGACTGCTTTTTTATGTGGGTCCTGGATCCTGTTTCTGCTCAGTGGGATAGATCTTCCCACCTGGGTCTTCAGCCTCCCCCACTGCTATTTCCCGGCTAGCAGCAGCTCTAGGCCTCCCTGGGATGGAACTCCCAGAGGGAGGGGTGGGCCACCATCTTCACTATTTCACAGCCTTTGTCATTGTTGCCTTCAGGCTTAGGAGAGTCTGAGGCAACCGGGGGCTGGAGTGGAAACCCAGCATAGCACAGCACAACTGCTCTACAGAAAAGCAACCAGAATGCTTTTTTATACAGGCCCCTAATCCCATTCCTCCTCACTGGGAGGGACCTCCCAACCAGGACTTCTTGCTGGTATGTTTGGGCTGGCAACAGATAATGGAAATGCCAAGGTGATTAGGGTCTGGAGCGGACCTCCAGCATACTGCAGCAGTTCTATGCAAAAGTGGCCAGACTGTTTGTTACATGGGTCTCCAATCCTGTATCTTCTCACTGGGCAGGTCCTCCTGACCTGGATCTCCAGCAATCTCCCACCAGGGCTGAGCCAGTAGCAGCTCTGCAAGTTCCTGAGTCAGAGGTCCCAGTGGAAGGCGTGGGTTGCCATATTTACTGTCCCGCAGCCTTTGCCCTTGCTGTCTCCAGGCTCTGGAGAGTCTGCAGGGACCAGGGGCTGGTCTGGGCTCCCAGCACCAAGTACCAACCTCAAGGAAAAGTGGCTGGGCTCTTCTCCATGCGGGTCCCAGTCCTCGATTTTCCTCACTGGCCAGAGCTGCCCAACCTGGGACTCCAGCACAACCACCCTGCCCCCACCTGACTACTTCAATCAGAGGCATCCCAGTATTTCTCCAAGGAGAAAATTCCAGAGTTAACCCACAACCCTGCTGCCGCTGCACTTGTAGGGGTACCACCTAACAACCCTCAGACTGGGGAAGTAACAAAGGACCCAGTCACTATGCTGCCACCTCCAGCACACAGCAACCACCTTACAAAGATGAGTCTAGCCCCTCTTCTCTGGGAATCTCCAACCCCCACTCATCACCAAGAAGCACAGTAAAAGAATACAGGAGCTGACAGGCAAAATAGGCCGTATGAAAAAGAATCTAACTGACTTAATAGAGCTGAAAAACACACTACAGGAATTTCACAATGCTATCACAAGTATTAACGGCAGAATATATGAGGCTGAGGAAAGAATCTTAGAACATGAAGACTGGCTCTCTGAAATAAGACAGCCAGACAAAAATAAAAACAAAAACATGAAAAACAATAAATAAAACCTCCAATAAACATGAGATTATGTAAAGAGGCCAAATCTATGAATCATTGGCATCCCTGAAAGGAACAGAAAGAAAGCAAACAACTTGGAAAGCATATTTCAGGATATTGTTCATTAAAACTTCCCCAAACTTGCTAAAGAAGCCAATGGTCAAATTCAGGGAATACAGAGAACCCTTGCAAGATTTTATACAAGGAGATCATCCTCACTTGTGCTTTTCAGCTCCACCATCCCCACTTAGGGATGATCTTCTTGTATAGAAGTGTAGCATGTATTTCATTGCTATCATCCTCATTTGGGGATGATCTCATCGTATACAATTTTGCAGGGGTTCTCTGTATTGAAATGAAAGAAAAAAATGTTAAAGGCAGCCAGAGAGACAGATCACATTACCTACAAAAGGAAGCACATCAGACTAACAGCACACCTTTCAGAAGAAACCCTACAAGCCAGAAGAGATTGGGGGCTTATACATGGCATCCTTAAAGAAAAGAAATTCCAACCAAGAATTTCATATCTAGCCAAACTAAACTTCATAAGTGAAGCAAAAATAAGATCATTTTCATACAAGCAAATCCTAAGGAAAGTTATTATCACCAGACCTGCCTTTCAAGACCTCCTGAAAGAAGCACTAAATATAAGGAAACACCATTACCAGCCGATACAAAAACATACTTAAGTACGCAGACCAGTAACACTATAAAGCAACCACACAAACAAGTTTGCATAATCACCAGCTAACATCATGATGGCAGGATCAAATCCACATATATCAATATTAACCTTGAATGTAAATGGGCCAAATGCCCTAATTAACAGGCACAGAGTGGAAAGCTGGATAAAGAACCAAGAACCAATGGTATATTGTCTTCAAAAGACCCATCTCACATGAGATGACACCCATAGGCTCAAACTAAGGTGACAGAGAAAAATCTACATAGTAAATGAAAAACAGAAAAAAGCAGGAGTTGCAGTCCTCGTTTCAGACAAAATAGACTTTAAAGCAACAAAGATCAAAAAAGACAAAAAAGAGCATTACATAATGATAAAGGGTCAAACTCAACAAGAACACCTAACTATCCTAAATATATATGCAACCAACACAGGATCACCTAGATTCATAAAGCAAGTGCTCAGAGCCCTTCAAAGAGACAGACTCCCACACAATAATAGTGGGAGACTTTAACTCCCCACTGACAGTGTTAGAAAGATCATCAAGGCAGAAAATTGACAGAGATATTTAGGTTCTGAATGCAGCACTGGATCAAATGGACCTGATAGACACCTACATAACTCTCCACCAAAAATCAACAGAATGTCATCACCAAATGGCACATACTCTAAAATCTACCACATAATCAGACATAAAACAATCCTCAGCAAATACAAAAGAACTGAAATCATACCAAATACTCTCTTGGACCACAGGGCCATAAAATTGAAAATCAAGACCAAGAAAATTGCTCAAAATCATACAAGTTTATTAAAATTAAATAACCTGCTCCTGAATGACTTTTGAGTAAATAATTAAATAAGTAATTTAAATAATAATTAAAGCATAAACCAAGAAATTATTTGAAACTAATGAAAACAAAGATACAACATACTAGAATATCTGGGACAGAGCTAAGACAGTGTTAAGAGGCAAATTTATAGCACTTGACACCCACATCAAAAAGCAGAAATATCTCAATGTAACAACCTAACATCCCAACTAAAAGAACCACATAACCAAGAGGAAACCAAGCCCAAAAGAAGCAGAAGACAAGAAATAACCAAAATCAGAGCTGAACTGAGGGAGATTAAAACATGCAAAGCCACTCAAAATAGTAACAAATCTAGGAGTTTGTTTTCTGAAAACAAATAAATAAAATAGACCACTAACTATAATAATAAAAAAGAAAAGAGATACAATTCAAATAAACAATTAGAAACAACAAAGAAGATATTAATACTGAATCCACAGAACTATAAATAACCATCAGAGACTCTTATGAACACCTCTGTGCACACAAACTAGAAAATCTAGAATAAATGGATAAACTCCTGGACACACACACCCTCCCAAGACTGAACCAGGAAGAAATTGAATCATTGCACAGACCAACAATCTTTGACATTGAATCAGTAATAAGTAGATTATCAACCAAATAAAAGGACCAGAGAGATTCACAGCTGAATTATACCAGATGTACAAAGAAGAGCTGGTACCATACCTACAGAAACTATTCCAAAAAATCGAGAAGAAGGGACTCTTCCTCAACGTATTCTGTGAGGCCAGCATCATCCTTATACCAAAACATGGCAGAGACATGGCAGAGACAATACAAAAAAAAAAAAAAAAGGACAACTTCAGGTCAATATCCTTGATGAACATCGATACAAGAATCCTCAACACAATACTGGCAAACCAAATCAAGCATCACATCAAAAAGCTTATCTGCCATGATCAAGTAGGCTTTATCTCTGAGATTCAAGGCTGGTTCCACATATGCAAATCAATAAATATGATTCATCACATAAACAAAACTAAAGACAAAATCCACATTATCAAGATTAAAATGGTAGAAGGCAGGACTGGCTTGCAGCTCCCGCTCAGATGCACAGAACAGCATGTGGAGACTATTACACTGTGAATTTTTGCTCCAAGAATGGTCACAGAAATATACCAGGAAAGCCAAGAGAATCCACAGACCCTTTGAAGGAACTGAATCACCACTGCAAGCTCCATGAGATGGCAAAAAACTGCAAGTCTGCTTGCTTTCTCAATGGGGAAGCTCATGGTCTGGGGCAAGTTCTCAGCCCTGGTCACTGGCTGCCTGGAAATAGACTCAGGCTGTTGGAGGGGCACAGTGGGAGTGAGACTGGCCTTTGGGACTGTGGGCTGTGTGAGAGCAGGGTAAGGCCAGGGACTGCCAGTTTTCCCCCACTCCCTGGCAACCTCCATGACTCAGCAGAGGCAACCATAATCCCCCTTGGGAATATAACTCCATTGCACTGGGAATTACACCTCCATCCCCCACAGCAGCCATAGCAAACCCTGTACAAGGAGAGGCTGAGCTGAGACATACCTATCCCTGGCCCCACCTGGTGGTCCTTCTCTACCTGCCCTGGTAGCCAAAGACAAAGGTCATAATCTCTTGCAAACTCCATGGCCCTGGCCACCAACTGAGAAATATGAATACTAAAGCAGGTGTCCCTACAGCAAGTTTACATCCTCCCTATAGGACCACATCTAATACACTCTTGAAAGTAGGCCACTTCCTGGCTAGAGGCCAACCAACACAACCAAAACAACACACTGAACAAAAACACAACCAAGGTCCAACACACAGTCTACCTCACTCCCCTGTTACCTCTACTGCAGCAGGTGCTGATATGCACAGCTGAGAGACCTGAAGATGGATCACATCACAGGAGTCTTTGCAGATACTCTCCAGTACCAGCTTAAATCCTAGTAACTCTGCTGAGTGTCTAGACCCAGAAGATCAAAAACAGTCACTACAGATCAACTCTCAGGAAGCCCCGTTCCTAGGGAAAGAAGAAGAACATCACATCAAGGGAGCACCCCGTGGGACAAAAGAATCTGAACTGCAGCTCTTGAATCCCAGATCTTCCCTCTAACATAGTCTACCCAAATGAGAAGGAACCAGAAAAACAATTCTGATAATATGACAAAACAAGGTTTTTTAACAACTCCAAAAGATCATACCAGCTCACCAGCAATGGATCCAAACCAAGATGAAATATCTGAATTGCCAGAAAAATAACTCAGAAGGTTGATTATTAAGCTAATCAAGGAGGCACCAGAGAAAGGTGAAGTCCAACTTAAAGAAATGAAAAACATAATACAGGATATGAAAGAAAAATACTTCAGTGAAATAGATCGCATAAAGAAAAAACAATCACAACTTCTGGAAATCAAGGATACATTTAGAGAAATGCAAAATGAACTGAAGAGTCTCAGCAATAGAGTTGAACAAGCAGAAAAAAGAAGGTCAGAGCTTGAAGACAAGGCTTTCAAATTAACTCAATCCATCAATGACAGAAAAAAAAATTTAAAAATGAACAAAGCCTCCAAAAACTTTGGGACTGTGTTAAACGTCCAAACCTAAGAATAATTGGTGTTCCTGATGAAGAAGAGGAATCTAAAAGTGTAAAACATATTTAAGGGAATAATCGAGGAAAATTTCCCCCAGCCTTGCTAGAGACCTAGACATCCAAATACAAAAAGCTCAAAGAACACCTGAGAAATTTATCACAAAAAGATCACCGCTTATGCACATAGTCATCAGGTTATCTAAAGTCAAGATGAAGGAAAGAATTTTAAGAGCTGTGAGGCAAAAGTATTAGGTAACCTCTAAAGGAAAACCCATCAGAATAACAGCAGATTTCTCAGCAGAAACCCTTCAGGTTAAAATGGATGGGGCCCTATTTTTAGCCTCCTTAAACAAAACAATTATCAGCCAAGAATTTTGTATCCAGCAAAACTAAGCTTCATAAATGAAGGAAAGTTACAGTCTTTTCCAGACAAACAAATGCTGAGAGAATTAATTCACCACAACCAAGCCAGCACTACAAGAATTGCTAAAAGGAACTCTAAATCTTAAAATGAATCCTCAAAATACACCAAAATAGAACCTCTTTAAAGCATGAATTTCATAGGCTCTATATAACAATAGCACAGTGAAAAAGAAACCAAGGTATTTGGGCAACAAATAGCACAATGAATAGAAGAGTACCTCACATCTCAGTACTAACATTGAACGTAAATAGCCTAAATGCTTTGCTTAAAGGATACAGAATGACAGAATGGGTAAGAATTTGCCAACCAAGTTTCTGCTGTCCTCAGGAGACTCACCTAACACATAAGGACTCATATAAACTTAAGGTGAAGGGATGGAAAAAGATATTCCATGCAAGTAGACACCAAAAGTGAGCAGGAGAAGCTATTCTTATATCAGACAAAACTAACTTTAAAGCAACAGCAGTTTAAAAAGACAAAGAAGGACATTATATAATGATAAAACAACTAGTTCAACAGGAAAATGTCATAATTTTAAATATATATGCACCCAACACTGGAGCTCCCAAATTTATAAAACACTTACTAGTAGACCCAAGAAATGAGATAGATGGCAACACAGCAAAAGTGTAGGACTTTAATACTCCACTGACAGCACTAGACAGGTAATCAAGACAGAAGGTAAACAAAGAAACAATGGACTTAAACTATGCCCTACAACAAATGGACTTAACAGATATTTATAGAACATTCTACCAAACAACTACAGAATATACATTCTATTCATCAGCACACGGAACATTCTCCAAGATGGACCATATGATAGGACACAAAACATGTCTCAGTAAATTTCAGAAAATCAAAATTATATCAAGTACTGTCTCAGACCACAGTGGGATAAAATTGAAAATCAACTCCAAAAAGAACTCTCTAACACATGCAAATACATGGAAATTAAATAACCTGCTCCTGAGTGATCATTGGATCAACAATGAAATCAAGATAAAAATTAAAACATTCTTTGAACTGAATGATAATAGTGACACACCCTATCAAAGCCTCTGGGATACAGCGAAAGTAGTGTTAATATGAAAGTTCATAGCATTAAATGCCTATATCTAAATGTCTGAAAGAGCACAAATAGACAATCTAAGGTCACACCTTATGGAACTGGAGAAACAAGAACAATCCAAACCCAAACCCCTCAGAAGAAAAGAAATAATGAAGATCAGAGCAGAACTAAATGAAATTAAAACAACAACAACAAAATACAAAATAGAAATGAAAAAAAACTGTTTTTTTGAAAATATAAATAAAATTGGTAGACCATTAATGAGGTTAACCAAGAAAAGAAGAGAGAAGATCCAAATAAGCTCAACTAGAAAAGGAAGGAAAGATATTACAACTGATACCACAGAAATACAAAAGACTATTCAAGGCTACTATGCACACCTTTACTGCATAAACTAGAAAACCTAGAAGAGATGGATAAATTCCTGGAAATATACAACCCTACTAGATTAAACCAGGAAGATACAGAGTCTCTGAAAAGACCAATAACAAGGAGCGAGATTGAAATAGTAATTTTGAAATTGTCAAAAAAGAAAGTCCAGGACCAGAAAGATTGACAGCCGAATTCTATCAAACATTCAAAGAAGAATTGGTACCAATCCTATTGATACTATTCCAAAAGATAAAGAAAGGGGGAATCCTTTCTAAATCGTTCTATAAAGCCAGTATCACCCTAATACCAAAACCAGGGAAGGACATAACAAGGAAAGAAAACTACAGACCAATATCCCTGATGAATATAGATGCAAAAATCTTCAACAAAATACTAGCAAACAAAATCCAACAACATAGCAAGAAGATAATCTATCATAATCAAGTGGGTTTCATACCAGGGATGCAGGGATGGTTTAACACATATGAGTCAATAAACATGATACACCACACAAGTAGAATTTAAAACAAAAGCCACATGATCATCTCAATGGGTGCAGAAGAAGCATTTGACAAAAATCCAGCATCCCTTTATGACTAAAACCCTCAGCAAAATTGGCATAGAAGGGACATACCTTAAGTTAATAATAGCCATCTAAGACAAACTCACAGCCAACATTGTACTGAATGGGGAAAAGTTGAAAGCATTCCCCCTGAGAACTGGAACAAGATAAGGATAGCCATTTTCACCACTTCTATTCAACATAGTACTGAAAGTCCTAACCAGAATAATCAGACAAGAGAAAGAAATAAAGGGCATCCAAACTGGTAAAGAGGAAGTCAAACTGTCACTGTTTGCTGTTGATATGCTTGTATACCCAGAAAACCCTGAAGACTCATCCAAAAAGCTCCTGGAACTGGGAAATGAATTCAGTAAAGTTTCAGTATACAAAATTAGTGTTCACAAATCTGTAGCTCTGCTATACACCATCAGTGACCAAGCTGAGAATTAAATCAAGACCTCAAACCCCTTCACAATAGCCGCAAAAAATCAAATATTTAGGAATATGTCTAACCAAGGAGGTGAAAGACCACTACAAGGAAAGCTTGTAGCTTCCTGCTGAAAGAAATCACCAATGACACAGACAAATGGAAATACATCCCATGCTCATAAATGGGTAGAATCAATATTGTAAAAATGACCCTACTGCCAAAAACAATCTACAAACTCAATGCAATTCCCATCAAAATGGCACCATCATTCTTCACAGAACTAGAAAAAACAATACTAAAAATAAATAAATATGGAACCAATAAAGAGCCCACATAGCCAAAGCAAGACTAAGCCAAAAAAAAAAAAAAAATCTGGAGACATCACATTATCAGACTTCAAATTATGCTATACGACCATAGTCACCAAAACAGCATAGTACTGGTATAAAAACAGGCACATAGACCAAAGGAACAGAATACAGAACCCAGAACTAAACCCAAATACTTACAGTCAACTGATATTCGATGAAGCAAACAAAAAAACAAAGTGGGGAAAGTACACCCTATTGAACAAATGGTGTTGGGATAATTGGCAAATCACATGTAGAAGAATGAAACTGAATTCTCATGTCTCACCTTATACAAAAGTTAACTCAAGATAGATAAAAGACTGAAATCTAAGACCCAAAACCATACAGATTCTAGAAGATAACATCAGATAAACCCTTCTAGACATTGGCTTAGGCAAAGAGTTCATTACCAAGAACCCAAAAACAAATGCAATAAAATTGAAGATAAACAGATGGGACTTAATTAAACTATAAAGCTTGTACACAGCAAAAGAAATTATCAGAAGAGTTAAGACACAACCCACAGAGTGGCAGAAGATCTTCACAATCTATACATTCGAAAAAGGACTAATACCCAGAATCCAGTTCTACAAAGAACTCAAACAAATCAGCAAGAAGAAAACAAACAATCCCATCAAAAAGTGGGCTAAGGACATGAATAGGAAATTCTCAAAAGAAGATACACAAATGGCCAACAAGCATATGAAAAAATGCTCAACATCATTAATTATCAGAAAAATGCAAATCAAACAACAATGTGATACCATCTCACTCCTGCAAGAATTGACATAATCAAAAAATTTAAAAAATAATAGATGTTGGAATGGATGTTGTGAAAAGGGAACAGTTTTACACTGCTGGTGAGAATGTAAATTAGTACCACCACTATGGAAAACAGTGTGGAGATTCCTTACAGAACAAAAAGTAGATCTACCATTTGATCCAGCAATTCCACTATTAGGTAACTACCCAGAGGAAAAGAAGTCATTATATTAAAAAGATACTTCCACACACATGTTTATAGCAGCACAATTTGCAATTGCAAAAACATGCAAACAGCCCAAATGCCCATCAATCAATGAATGGATAAAGAAAATGTGATATATATATATATCTCTCTCTCTCACATATATATGTCACATATATATATCATATATATATCTCATATATATATACCATGGAATACTACTCAGCCATAAAAATAAAGGAGAAAATGACATTCGCAGCAACCTGACTGGAATTGGAGACTATTATTCTAAGTGAAGTAACTCAGAAATGGAAAACCAAACATCGTATGTTCTCACTCATATGTGAGAGCTATGCTATGAGGATGTAAAGGCATAAGAATGATATATTGGACTTTGGGGACTCGGGGGAAAGGGTCACAGGTGGTGAGGGATAAAAGACTACACATTGGGTACAGTGTACACTTCTCGGGTGATGGGTGCACCAAAATCTCAGAAATCACCAGTAAAGAACTTATGTAACCAAATATCACCTGTTCCCCAAAAACCTATAGAAATAAAAAAATAAAATTTTTTTAAAAAGGAAAAGAAAAAAATCCACATGATTATCTCAATAGAGGCATAAAAGGCTTTCAATAAAATTCAACACCCCTTCATGTTAAAAACTCTCAATAAACTAGTTATTAAAGGAATACACCTCAAAATAATAAGAGCCATTTATGACAAACCCACAGCCAACATTACACTGAATAGGCAAAAGCTGGAAGCATTCCCTTTGAAAAGCAGCACAAGTCAAGTATGTATCCTCTCACCACTCCTATTCAACATAGTATGGGAAGTCCTGGCCAGAACAGTCAGTCAAGAGAAAGAAATGAAAGGCATCAAATAGAAAGAGGAAGTCAAACTATCCCTTTTGGCAGACAACATGATCTTATATCTAGAAAACCCCATAATCTCAGACCAAAAGCTTCTTAAGCTTCAGCAAAATCTTGGCATACAAAATCAATGTAGAAACATCACCAGCATCCCTATAAAATAACAAGAGTCAAGCCAAGAGCCAAATCAGGAATGCAATCCCATTCCCAACTGCCACAAAAAGAATAGGAACACAGCTAACCAGAAAAGTGAAAGATCTCTACAAGGAGAGCTACAAAAAAGCTACAAGGAGCTGCTCAAGAAAAATCAAAGATGACACAAACAATTGTAAAAACATTCTATGCTCATGGATAGGAAGAATCAATATCATTAAAATGGCCATACTGCACAAAACAATTTATTGACTCAATGCTATTCATATCAAACTACTAATGAGGTTCTTCACAGATCTAGGAAAAACTACTTAAAACTTCATATGGAACCAAAAAAGAGCCTGAATAGCCAGGGCAATCCTAAGCAAAAAGAAGAAAGCTGGAGGCATCATGTTACCAGACTTCAAACAGTATTACAGGGCTACAATAACAAAACAGCATGATACTGGTACAAAAACACACAGAGACCAATGTAACAGAATAGAGAGCCGAGAAATAAGGCTGTACACCTACAACCATCTGATCTTCGACAAAGCTGAGAAAAACAAGCAATGGGGAAAAGACTCACTATTCAACAAATGGTGCTGGGATAACTGACTAGCCATGCAGAAGATTGAAACCGGACCCCTTCCTTACACCATATATAAAAATCAGCTCACGATGGTGTAGACTTAAGTGTAAAACCCAAAACTATAAAAACACTGGAAGACAATCTAGGAACTACCATTCTGGAAATAGGGATGGGCAAAGATTTTATGGCAAAAATGTCAAAAGCAATTGCAACAAAAGCAAAAATTGGCAAATGAGACCTAATTAAACTTAAGAGCTTCTGCACAGCAAAATAAACTATCAACACAGTAAACAGACAACCTATAGAATAGGAGAAAATATTTGCAAACTATGCGTCTGACAAAAGTCTAATATTCAGCATCTATAAAGAACTTAAACAAGTTTACCAGAAAAAAAAACTCCATTACAATGTGGGCAAAGGACATGAACACACTTTTCAAAAGAAGACATACATGCAGCCCACAAGCATATGAAGAAAAGCTCAACATCACTGATCATTAGAGAAATACAAATCAAAACACAATGAGATGCCATCTCATACCAGTCAGAATGGCTATTACTAAAAAGTCAAAAGGTAACAGGTGCTGGCAAACTTGTGGAGAAAACGGAATGCTTATTCACTGTTGAGATAAGTGTTCATTAGTTCAACCATTGTGGAAAACAGTGTGGCAATTCCTCAAAGAGCTAAATCCAGAGATACCATTCAACCCAGCAATCCCATTACTGGGTATATGCCCAAAGGAATATAAATCGTTCTATCATAAATACACATGCACATATATATTCATTGCAGCACTATTCACAATAACAAAGACATGGAGTCAATTAAAATACCCATCAATAGTCAACTGGATAAAGAGAATATGGTACATATACACTGTGGAATACTATGCAGCCATAAAAAAGAACAAGATCATGTCCTTCGCAGGAACTCGTATAGTGCTGGAGACCATTATTCTTAGCAAACTAACACAGAAACAGAAAACCAATTGCCGCATGTTCTCACTTACAAGTGGGAGCTAAATGATGAAAATACAAGGATGCATAGAGGGAAACAATAGACTCTGGCACCTACCTGACGGTGGGGAGTGGCAGGAGGGAGAGGATCAGGAAAAATAACTGATGAGTAGTAGGCTTAACACCTGGGTGACAAAATAATCTGTACAACAAACCCCCGTGACATGAGCTTACCTATATAAAAAACCTGCACATATACCCCTAAACATAAAATAAAAGTTTAAAAATGAATTGGCCATTCTAATTGTGACTTCTTAGTAAATAATGTTACTCCAAATTGAAATCAATAAATATTATCTAAGAGATGCAATCACTCAAGACTGTCTAATTTGTTGTTACTCTTGATTAAACACAATTTATGTGAAAAGCTGGACTTTAAAAAATACTTAATGACTATTCTGAAATTAAGGGAAGGCAAATTATGTAAAATAAATACATAATAATTTGCAAAAAAATAAATCTATGTTTATTCTATTGGTCATGAAGATACGTTAGATTCTACAAGTTTCATACATGTTTAGATTTTCAATCCATTGAGAATTTGCTTTTTTTGTGGTGTGAAGGGTCTTTTCTTCATACTAATATAAAAATGACCCATTTATCTAAGCAAAACATTTCTTCTCCATTGCATTTAAACTATGTTATAAATCTTGTGAACATACACGTGTCGATCTGTTTCTGGATTCTCGATTCCATTATTCTATTTACAGATGCACTGATAATACCATTCTGAACTAGTCAACATATATTAATGATAGGCTTTCATACCTGGTGGTTTTGTTTTATTCTTCCTCACTAAGATTGCTCTGAATATTCTCATGCTTTTGCAGTCCCAATATAATTTTTAGAATTGACTTGTCAGGCCGGGCACAGTGGCTCACGCCTGTAAAAATTTAAAGGCCAATCTCCCTAATGAACATAAATAAAAATGTTATTATATATTATAAAATTGAATCCAGTGATAAAATAAACAATTGTAATGATCAAGTTTGGTTTACTCTATGAATTCAAAGGTGATATGATATTTTTCAAAATTATTTAATTATTATATCAAAGTTTTGATAGTTTTAATTTTATGAGTATTCTCTCTTCCTGTGGTACATTTGACATTTTTTAAGAAAATACCTTAATATGGCTGGGTGTGGTGGCTCATGCCTGTAATCCCAGCATTTTGGTAGGCCAAGGCGGGTTGAGTACTAGAGGCCAGGAGTTCAACGCCAACCTGGCCAACATGGTGAAACCCTATCTCTACAAAAAACACACAAACAAAAATCCTTAATATGAGCTTAATAAATATTGCATTCATTATAATAATAATAAATTAACTTTTGTCAAGAAAAATCAATCAATTTATCATCAATTATTTGAATGGATAGACATCAAGGAAAAATGAGAAAAGAGGTATAAATTAGAAAAAGTCTATGATAGTCTCAATAAATGAGTTAGGATGAGGGTTAAAATTCTATACCAGTTTGTAATAAGAAAAACATTTCTAGCAAACCAGGAATAGAGGAACACATCCTTAGCATATGAAACAAAACTTTATAGCAAACGTCATATTTAGTGGTGAAATACTAAAAGTTTTCCTCCTTAGAGTGGCAATAAAACAAGAACACCTGTTGTCATCACTTACATTCAACACTGTAATGAAAGTCCTAACCAGTGAAATAGAGTAAGAAAAATAAATAAAAGGTAAAAGGATTAGAAGTGAAAAAACAAGAGATTTATTATTTGCTTATGACACTGTTATGTATTGAAAAGATTAAAATAATGTGTACACATCTGTTAGAAATAGTAAGTGTATTAGGAAAGTTCACTGGATACAAAGTCAATACACAAAAATCAATCAGTATTAAAATTTGAGAAAAAAAAGATACTTTTTATGATAGCATCAAATACCTAAAAACAAATTTAACAAAACATGTGCAAGAGCCCTATACAGGAAACTATCAGACATTATTGAGAGAAATTAAGGAGGACCAAAATAAATGGAGGGATATGCCATGCTAATTGAAAAACTCAATATTATAAAGACGTCAATTAGCTGCAAATTGGTATATTTTGACCCCTATGAAAACTTCAGCAGATTTTATGTAGAAACTGACAAGTCAATTATTATTATTTTTTCTAAGAGTCTTGCTCTGCCGCCCAGGCTGGAGTGCAGTGGTATGATCTCGGCTCACTACAACGTCTGCCTCCCGGATTCAAGCAATTCTTGTGTCTCAGCCTCCCGAGTAGTTGGGATTACAGGCGCCCGCCACTACGACTGGCTAATTTTTGTATTTTTAGTAGGGATGAGGTTTCATCATGTTGGCCAGGCAGGTCTCAAACTCCTGACCTCAAGTGATCCACCCACCTTGGCCTCCCAAAATGCTGGGATTACAGGTATGAGCCACCACACCCAGCCATGTTAAGGTATTTTCTTAAAAAATATTTTAAATATACCATAGGATGAGAGAGTACTCATGAAATTAACGCTATCAAAACTTTGATATAATAATTCAATGATTTTCAAAAATATCATATCACCTTTGAATTCATAGAAGAAACCAAACTTGATCATGACAATTGTTCATTTTATTACTGGATTCAATTTTATAATAAATAATAAAAATTTTTATTTATGTCCACTAAGGAGATTGGCCTTTAATTTTCTTATTATGTCCTTGTCAGATTTTCTCATAAGTGTTATTATAATCACATAAAATGAGTTCAGAAACATTCCTTCCTTTTCTATCCTCTGAAAGAATTTGTGTGACATGGATGTTATTTCTCTCTTAAATATTTTGAGAAATTTACTATCATCTGAGGCTAAATTATTCTTTGTGAGAAAGTTTTTAATTACAAATTTGATTTCTTTAATAGATATAATATTATTCAAATGTTATACTTCTTGTGATAGTTTTGGTAAATTGTGTTTTTCTATTTTATCTAAAATTGAATTTATTGTCATAAGATTAAATCAATCTCTTATCTTTTTTATATCTGTAGAATCTCAGTGGTATCCCTCTTTTCACCCAAGATGTTGGCAATTTGTGTCTTATCTTTTTTTGTCTTGATCAGTTTTGCCAAGAGTTAATCAATTATATTAGTCTTTCCAAAGAACTAAATTTAAGCTTGTACACTTGCTCTATTAAATGTTTTCCTTCTCTTTAATTAATTTCTGCCTTTATCCTTATTATTTTCCATCACCTTTAATTAGGTAGAATTTGTTCTTCTCCTAGTTTATTTATTTATTTTTATTTATTTATTTATGAGGATAGACAGGTGTATATATTTATGGGGTACATAAGATGTTTTCATACAAAAATGCAATGTGAAACAAGCACATCATGGAGAATGGGATATCCATCCCCTCAAGCACTTATCCTTTGTGTTTTGAACAATCCTATTACGTACCTTATTTTAAAATGTACAATTAAATATTGTTGACTATAGTCACCCTGTTGAGCTACCGCAAAGTAGGTCTTATTCATTCTTTCTATTTTTTATTTTCTATTAACTTTCTATTTCTATTTTCTATTAACCATTCCCATCTCCCTCAGCCCCTACTACCTTTCCCAGCCTCCAGTAACCACCCTTCAACTCTCTCTGTTCATGAATTCAATTGTTTTTATTTTTAGATCCCATACTTAAGTAAGAATATGTGATGTTTATCTTTCTGTGCCTGGATTATTTCGCGTATTCTCTTATCCGCTTTTTCATTTATTATTTATTCACTTATACTCTTTTATGGCTCAAGAGTACCCCATTGTGTATATGTACCACATTTTCTTTGTCCATTCATCTCTTGATAGACATGTAGGTTGCTTCCCAAGCTTAGCTATTGTAAATAGTGCTGCAACAAACACAGGAGTGCAGATATCTCTTCAATATACTGATTTCCTTACTTCTGGGTATATACCCAGCAAAGAAATAGCTGGATCACATGGTAGCTCAGTTTATAGTGTTTTGAGGAATCTGTTTTCCATAGTGGTTGTAGTAATTTACATTCCCACCAACATTGTCCAAGGGTTCCTTTTTCCCCACATTCTCACCAGCATGTATCATTGCCCACTTTTTGGATATAAGCCATTTGAACTGGGGTGCAATGATATCTCATTGCAGTTTTGATTTGCATTTCTCTGATGATCACTGGTCTTGAGCACCTTGGCCATTTGTATGTCTTCTTTTGAGAAAGGTCTATTCAAATCTTTTGCCCAATTTTTGTTCAGCTTACTAGATTTTTTTCCTACAGAGCTTTTTGAACTCTCTCTATATCCTGGTTATTAATCCCTTGTCAGATGAGCAGTTTGCATATATTTTTCCCATTCTGTGAGTTGTCTCTTCACTTCGTTGATTGTATCCTTTACAGTGCAGAAGCTTTTTAACCTGATGTGATTCCATTTGGCCATTTCTGCTTTGGTTGCCTGTGCTTGTGGGGTATTTAATATATTTTTGCCCAGATCAATGAATTGGAGATTTTCCCCAATGTTTTCTTGTAGTACTTTTATAGTTTGAGGTGTTAGATGTAAGTCTAATTCACTTTAATTTGATTTTTGTATGAGGTGAGAGAGAGGGGTCCAGTTTAATTTTTCTGAATATGAATATCCTGTTTTTCTAGTATCATTTATTGAAGGAGCTATCTTTTCCCCCAGTGGATCTTCTTAGCAATTTTGTCAAAAATGAGTTCACTGTAGTTGTGTGTATTTTTTTCTGTCTTCTCTATTCTGTTCCATTGGCCTATGTGTCTGTTTTATGCCAGTACCATGCTGTTTCAGTTCCTATAGCTCTGCAGTGTAATTTGCAGTCAGGTAATGTGATTCCTCCATTTCTTTTTAATTTGGATAGCTTTAGCTGTTCTGGATATTTTGTGGTTCCATATAAATTTAAAATTGTTTTTCTATTTCTGTGAAGAATGTCACTGATATATTGATAAGGATTGCATTGAACATGTAGATTGGTTTTGATACTATGGACATTTTAACAATATTCATTCTTCCAATCCATGTACATGGATTATTTTTCCATTTTTTGGTCTTCTCTTCGATTTTTTTTTCTTTTTCTCTTCAGTTTTTTTCATCAGTGCTTTATAGTTTTCATTATAGAGATCTTTCATTTCTTTGGTTAAGTTAATTTCTAGGTATCCAATTTTATGTATGGCTATTGTAAATGAGATTACATTTTTTCATATTATTCACTATTGGCATATAAAAATGCTACTGATTTTTGTATGTTGGTTTTGTATCCTGAAACATTACTGAATTTATTAGTTCTAACAGCTTTCTTGTGGAGTCTTTAGGTTTTGCCAAATACAAGATTATATCACCTGTAAACAAGGATAATTTGACTTCTTCCTTTCTAATTTGGAGGCCATTTATGTCTTTCCCTTGTCTAATTGCTGCAGCTAGGACTTCCAGTACTATGTTAAATAATAGTGGTGACAGTGGGTGATATGGTTTGGCTCTGTCTCCCCAATCAAATCTCACCTTGAATTGTAATAATCCCCACATGTCAAGGGTGGGGCCAGGTGGAGATAAGTGAATCATGGGGATGATTTCCCCATACTGTACTCAATAGTGAGTGAGTTCCAATGAGATCTGATAGTTTTATAAGGAGCTTCCTCTTTCATTTGGCTCTCATTCTCTTTCCTGCCGCCCTGTGAAAAGGTGCCTTCTGCCATGATTTTAAGTTTCCTGGGGCTATCCCAGCCAGGCAGAACTGTGTGTCAATTAAACATCTTTTCTTTATAAATTACCCAGTCTCAGGCATTTCTTCACAGCTGCATGAGAACAAACTAATACAGTAAATTGATACCATAGAGAGTGGCATGCTGCTATGCAGATACCCAAAAACGTGGAAGTGACTTTGGAACTGGGTAACAGGCAGAGGTTGGAACAGTTTGGAGAGCTCAGAAGAAGAAAGGAAAATGTGGGATAGTTTGGAGTTTCCTAGAGACTTGGAGGGCTCAGAAGCCAGAAAGATGTGGGAAGGTTTGGAACTTCCTTGAGACTAGTTGAATGGCTTTGACCAAAATACCAATAGTGATATCAACAATGAAGTCCAGGCTGAGGTGGTCTCAGATGGACATGAGAAACTTGTTGGAAAACAGAGTAAAGGTCACCATTGCTATGCTTTAGCAAATAGTCTGGTGGCTTTTTGCCCCTGCCCTAAGATCTGTGGAACTTTGGACTTGAGAGAGATGATTTAGGGTATGCAGCAGAAGAAATTTCTAAGCAGCAAAATGTTCAAGAGAAGCATAGCATAAAAGTTTCAAAAATGTTCAGCCTGGCAATGGGATAGAAAAGAAAAACCTATTTTCTGGCTAGAAAGTCAAGCTGGCTGCAGAAATTTGCATAAGTAATGAGGTGCTAAATGCTAATCATCAAGACAATGGGGAAATGCCTCCAGGACATGTCAGAGACCTTCCGATCACAAGCCTAGAGGCCTAGGAAGGAAAAATTGTTTTCTGGTCAAGATCCAGGCCCCCCAGCTATGTGCAGCCTTGGGACTTGGTGCCCTGCATCCCAGCAGCACCAGCCATGGCTAAAAGAAGCCAACAATTGTTACAGTTTTCACTAGTGGAAAACTGAGATGGAATATTGGTGGACGAAAATAAACAAGTTGGGGCAATATCTCAAGTGTTGCAGATGTTCAGAAAATGCAATAATTTCAAGGATTATAAAAGTAAGTAGATTTTGCAGGTTGGGGGTGGGGAATATTGATGCACTAAAGAAATACAATGAAAGGCTAAGATGATCAATCACAAATGTAAGACAGAGTACCAAAGACAAAAGGCCTCCCTGGCAGCATGTAACGAGACTCTCCTACTTCTATAGCTAGAGGACAGAAAAAAACTAGAGCCCAGACCCAGCATTTAAGCATAGTGGTAACGGAGATCCCGAGAAGATTGAATTCTCAACCCCAGCAAGTCTGCTCCTCTTAGGTGAGAGCTCTGATTAGAAAGGAGATGTGGGATAAAAAGACTCAGGTCAATACACTCAGAAATCTTGAACTTCCAGATTCTCCTGACCACTCCAGGCCTGGAGAAGCGTCTTATTCCTCCATATTCCCAGCTCTCCTCCCCTTGATTAAAAATGATGCAGAAGCCCCTGTCTTGCATCATTTCCAACATATCTGAGTCTGTGTTAATGAGGGGACTCTTGCTGAGCCCCTAGAGAGCTTCAAGATCAGGTCTGGTTGCCAGAGGAGCCAACCATGAGATTAAAATGTTAGAACTTTCAGTCCCACTCCCCAACTTCCAGTGAGGAGAGAGGGGATGAAGATTAAGTTAATTACCAATGGCCCGTGATTTTACCAATCATGCTTATAGCAATGGAGCCTCCATTAAAAGTCTAAAAATTAAAGTTTAGAGAGCTTCCCAATTGGTGAAGACGTGGAGGTGCTAGAAGGGTGGTGTGCCCAGAGAGGGCATGGAAGCTCTGCAGTTCTTCCCCTATGCCTTACCCTATGCATCTCTTCCATTTGGTGATTCCTGAGTTGTACCCTTTGTAATAAACTGAGAGGAACAAGTAAAGTCCTTTCCTGAGTTCTGGGAGCCATTTTAGTAAACTATCAAACATGGGAACCACCAACTTTGTTTTTTTGCATAAATGAACACACAAAAAGTTTCTGGTAGAATACAAAATAAACTTTTAGTATTTAGCTCTTCTCTGGGGGCCACGGGTAGGGGGAAAATGCACTTCTCAAATATAAAGAAGACTCATATTTTAGCTTTCAGAATTTTGTACCATTTGGGGCTGGGCACAGTGGCTCATACCTGTAATCCCAGCACTCTGAGAGGCTGAGAGGGATGGCTCACTTGAGCTCAGGAGTTCAAGACCAGCCTGGGCAACATAGGGAAACCCAGTCTCTACTAAAAATACAAAAATTAGCCAGACATGGTGGCACATGCCTGTAGTCCCAGCTACCAGGGAGGTTGACACCAGCCTAGGCAACGTGGCGAAACCCGGTCTCTACTAAAAATACAAAAATTAGCCAGGCGTGGTGGCATGAACCTGTAGTCTCAGCTACCTGGAAGGCTGAGGTGGAAGGATCACTTGAGCCCAGGAGGTGGAGGTTGCAGTGAGCCGAGATCGCACCACTGCACTCCAGCCTGGGTGACAGAGCAAGACTCTGTCTCAAAAAGAAGAAAAGAAAAAGAAATTTGGACTATTTAAATGTTTCGCCCTATTCATTTATTTGATTATTTTTAAATAATAGAAAAGATTATGTTTTGTAAAGAAAAAAGCCAAGAAATCTGAACTAATTTAAATAAGAAAATAAAATATTGACTAGCATTGGGAAGTAATACTCATGGGCTATTAGCACTTCATCTATCACTTGTGATGAAGTCCATAGTGTCAACCAGCTGGCAGGTGATATAGCTCCAAAATCCCATTTAAAAATCTGCTCTTTACAATGAGAACACATGGACACAGGGAGGGGAACAGCACACACTGGGGCCTATCTGAGGGGTGGGGTGTGGGGAAAGATAGTATTAGGAAAAAATAGCCAATGCATGCTGGCTAATGCATACCTAATACCTAGGTGATGGGTTGATAGGTGCAGCAAACCACCATGGCACACATTTACCTGTATAACAAACTATACATCCTGTACATGTACTCCAGAACTTAAAACAAAAATTTAAAAAAAATCTATTCTTTAGACTACTCCTAGCACTAACTATCTCCGGGTTCCTTGGGAAATTCTCTGAGATCAAGATGTATATGTAGGGAGTTTACTGAGGAGTAGTTTTTGCAACAACATTTAATAGGGAATGAGGAAAACATAACTGGTCAGATGGAGAAGTTAGTGCACTTGCAATAGAGGTTTTAGATGATTCCATGGAGTTTGGAGCTGGGATGGCCCTTCAGAATTGTGCCAAATCTAGGTGGGGTTGGTCTTTGTACTTGCAGTGGTTTGAATGCTTCCTCTAAAACTCATGTTGAATTTAACTGCCATTGTAACAGTATTAAGAGGTGGGGCCTCTAAGAAGTGAGGTTATGAGGGCTCTGCTGTCATGAATGGATTAATGCTGTTATCACTGGTGTGGGTTAGTTACTGTGAGACCTGTTATAAAAGTGAGTTTGGCCCACTTTCCTCTCTCTGTCTTGCCTTCTTGCTTTTGCCTTTTGCCCTTCTACCATGGAAAGACCTTTGCTAGCTACTGGTGCCATACTGTTGGACTTCCCAGCTTCCAAAACTATCAGAAATAAATTAATTTTCTTAATAAAAAAAAAAAAAAAAGAAGCCAACATACAGCTCATGCCATTGCTTCACAGGGTTCAGGCCCCAAACCTTGGCAGCTTCCACATGGTGTTGGGCCTGCAGGTGCACAGAAGTCAAGAGTTGAGGTTTGGGAACCTCTGGCTAGATTTCAGAGGATTTATGAAAGGCCTGGATGTCCAGGCAGAAGTTTGCTGCAGGGCAGAGTCCTCATGGAGAACCTCTGCTAGGGCAGTGCAGAAGGGAAATGTGGGGTCGGAGCCCCTACACAGAGTCCCCACTGGGGCACTGCTTTGTGCAGCTTTGAGAAGAGGGCCACCATCCTCCAGACCCCAGAACAGTAGATCCACCGACAGTTTGCATAGTGTGCCTGGAAAAGCCACAGACACTCAAGGCCAGCCCATGAAAGAAGCCAGGAGTGGAGCTGTATCTTGCAAAGCCATAGAGTCAGAGCTGCCCAAGACTCTGGGATCCCACCTTTTGCATCCATGTGGCCTGAATGTGAGACATGGAGTCAAAGAAGATTACTTTGGAACTTTAAGGTTTAATGACTGCCCTATTGGATTTCAGATTGCATGGGGCCTGTAACCCTTTTGTTTTGGCCAATTTCTCCCATTTGAATTGAGTGTATTTACTCAATGCCGGTACCCCCATTGTAACTAGAAAGTAACTGACCTGCTTTTGATTTTACAGGCTCATAGGCAGAAGGGACTTTCCTTGTCTCAGATGAGACATTGGACTTGAACTTTTGAGTTAATGCTGGAATGAGTTAAGACTTTGAGGGACTGTTGGGAAGGCATGATTGTGTTTTGAAATGTGAGAAGGACATGAGATTTGGGCAGGGCCAGGGGCAAAATTATGTGCTTTGCCTGTGTCCTCACCCAAATTTCACCTTGAATTGTAATAATCCCAATGTGTCAAGGGCAGGACCAGGTGGAGATAATTGAATCATGGGGGCAGTTTTCCCCATGCTGTTCTCATGATAGTGACTGAGTTCTCATAAGATCTGATGGTTTTATAAGGGGCTTCCTCCTTCACTCAGCTCTCATTCCCTCTCCTGCCATCCTGTGAAGAGGTACCTTATGCTATGATTGTAAGTTTCCTGAGGTCTCTCCAGTCATGCAGATCTGTGAGTCAATTAAACCTACTTCGTTTGTAAATTACCCAGTCTTGAGCAGTTTTTTATGGCAGCGTGAAAATGGACTAATACAGTGGGCATCCTTGTCATATTCTAGATCTTAGAGGAAAGGTTTTCAGTTTCTCCACATTCAGTATGATACTAGCTATGGCTCTGTTGTATATGGTTTTAATTATGCTGGTGCACATTCCTTCCATCCCCAGGTTTTTGAGAATTTTTATCCTGAAGGAATGTTGAATTTTATCAAATGCTTTTTCAGCATCAATTGAAATGATCACATAGTTTTTATCCTTCATTCTGTTGATATGTCATTTGTTTCAAGGAATTTTTCAATTTCCTTCTTAATTTCTTCATTGACCCACTGGCCACTCAGGAGTATATTGTTTAGTTTCCATATATTTGTATAGTTTCCAAAATTCCCCTTGTTATTACTTACTAGTTTTATTCCATTGTGGTCAGAGAAGATGCTTGATATTATTTCAATTTTTTGAACATTTTAAGACTTGTTTTGTGCCCTAACATATGGTCAATTTTTGAGAATGATCCATGTGCTGAAGAAAAGAATATGTATTCTGAAGTTCTTGGATGAAATGTTCTGTAATTATCTAGATGCATTTGGTCTATAGTGCAGATTAAGTCTGATTTTTTTTTTGGTGATTTTCTGTCTGGAGGATCTGTCCAATGGTGAAAATGGTGTGATGAAGTCTCCAGTTATTATTTAATTGTGACCTCTCTATTTAGCTCCAATAATATTTTCCTTGTATATATGCTTTATTGAAGGCTATTTTCTCTGGTGATGTAATTTAGTTTTTTGCTTTATATTTTCTGTGTATCCATTGTATATTTTATGGTTTGAGTTTATCATGAGGCTTGGAAATACTACCAATAACCCATATTTTAACCTTATAACAACACTGTCTGCATAAGAAAACAAACAAACAAGTAAAAAACAAACTAATAAAAACTCTATGGCTTAACTTCTTTGTCCACTTGCTTTTTACCGTTTCTTTTTTTCTTTTTCTTTCTTTTTTTTTTTTTTTTGTGAGACAGGGTTTTGCTCTGTCTCCCAGACTGAAGTGTAGTGGCAGAATATTGGCTCACTGCAACCTTCACCATCTGGGCTCAATTGATCCTTTCACCTCAGCCTCTCAAATAGCTGGCATCACAGATACACACCATCACACCTGGATAACTGTATTTTTTGTAGGGACGGATTTTCGCCATGTTACCCAAGATGGTCTCAAACTCCTAGGGTTAAGCAATTTGCCTGCCTCGGCCTCCCTAAGTGCAGAGATTAAAGGCATGAGCCACCACTCCCAGTAACTTTTTAATGTTTTGTTGTTTGCATTTATATATTATTGTACTGACTAGGTCTTACTCCTGCCATTTTGTTAATTGTTTTCTTTTCTTTTTTTTTCTGTCTTCCTTTAGTAAAGTTGATTTTATCTGGTGATATGATTCACTTTCTTGCTTTACATTATTTGTGTATTCACTGTATGTTTTTTGGTTTGTGGTTACCACGAAGGTTTCAAATACTATCATATAAACCATTGTTTTTAGCTAATAACAACTTAACACTCTTTGCATAAACAAACATACAAGCAAAAAGAAAATTAATAAAAATTGTATACCTTAACTTTGTCCCCCTACTTTTAACTTTTTATTGTTTCTATTTACAAATTATTGTACTATGTCTTGAAAATTTGTTGCAGTTATTATTTTTTTATTGCTGAGTCATTTAGTCTTCCTACTTAGGATAAGAGCAGTTTACACACCACAGCTACAGTGTTATAATATTCCATGTTTATCTGCATACTTACTATTACCAGTGAGTTTTGTACCTTCAGGTGATCATTTATTACTCATTAATATCCTTTTCTTTCTGATTGAAGTACTCCCTTTAGCATTTCTTGTAAGACCTGCCTGGTATTGATGAAATCCCTCAGCTTTTCTCTGTCTGGGAAAGTTTTTATTTCTCCTTCATGTTTGAAGGATATTTTTGCCAGATATACTACTGTAGGCTAAAAGTTGTTTTTCTTCAGCACTTTAAATATGTTATGCCACTGTCTCCTGGCCTGTAAGTTTTCCAACAAAAAGTCTGCTGCCAGATATATTGGAGCTCTATTGTATGTTATTTGTTTCTTTTCTCTTGCTGTTTTTAGTATCCTTTCTTTATCATTGATCTTGGGGAGTTTGATTATTCAACACCTTGATGTAGTCTTCTTTGGGTTAAATCTGCTTGCTGTTCTATAATCTTCTTGTACTTGGATATTGATATCTTTCTGTAGGTTTGGGAAATTCTCTATTATCCTTTGAATAAATTTTCTACCCCTATTTCTTTCTCTACCTCCTCATTAAGGCTGATAGCTCTTAGATTTGCCTTTATGAGGCCGTTTTCTAGATCCTGTTGGTGTGCTTCTTTGTTTTTCTCCTGATATGAAAGAAATAAGAAAAAACAAAGAAGAACATCAACAGGATCTAGAAAGTGCTTTTCAATTATACTGTCTTGAAGCTCACTAATTCTTTTTTCTTCTTGATTAATTCTGCTACTTAAAGACTCTGATGCATTCTTCATTGTGTCACTTGCATTTTTCAGCTGTAGAATTTCTGCTTAATTCTTTTAAATTATTGTCATCTATTTGTTAAATTAATTTGATAGAATTCTGAGTTCCTTCTGTATGTTATCTTGAATTTTCTTGAGTTTCTTCAGCACAGCTATTTTGAATTCTCTGTCCAAATAGTCACATATCTGTCTTTCTCCAGGATTGATCCTTGGTGCCTTATTTAGTTCCTTTTGTGAGTTTATGTTTTCCCAGATGGTATTGATACTGGTAGATATTCTTTGGTGTTTGGGCATTGAAGTATAAGGTATTTATTGTAGTCCTCACTGTCTGAACTTATTTGTAGTCCTCCTTCTTGCTAAGGCTTTCCAGATATTTGAAGAGACTTGTGTATTGGGATCTAAGCTGTATATACTTTAGGGTGTACCCCAAGCACAGTAATATTGTGGTTCTTGTAGACTCATAGAGATGCCACTTTGATTTTCTTGGACAACGTCTGAATGAATTATATGGATTACCAGGCAGACTCTTGTCCTCGTTCCTTATTTTCTTTCAAACAGAGTCTCTCTCTGTTCTGAGCCATGTAATGCTGTGGGTGGAGCGACATAAGCACCCCTGAGGCTACTACCACTATGACTGCACTGGGTCATATGTGAAGCCAGCACAGCACTGGGTCTTGCCCAGTGTTGTAACCACTGGCTGTAAGCCCTGCTGTAATAACTCCCTAGATATTGCCTATGTTCACTCAAGGGCCTGAGGCTGTACAATCAGCAGATGGCAAAACCATCAAGGTCTGGGTCTTTCACTTCAGGGTGGCGAGGTCCCCCAGGCTTACGTGGGTTCAGAGTTGCTGTCCTGGGATTCAGGAAGAGGAGTCAAAAACCTTAATAATATACCCGGTGTTCTATTGTACTGTGGCTGAACTGGCACTCAAATCACAAGACACTATCCTTCCCACTCTTTCTTCCCCTTTCCAAAGGCATAGAAGCCTCACCCCATAGCCACCACCACCCCATGCCACAAGGAGTACTGCCAGACTACCACTGATGTTCCTTTAAGGCCTTAGGGCTCTTAAGTTAGCTTGTGGTGAATGCTGACTGACTGGAACTCACCCTTCAGGGCAGTGGGCTCCCCTCTCCCCCAGGGCAGGTCTAGAAATGCCATCTAAGAGCAAAGTTCTGGAATTGGGGACCCCCAAAAGCCCACTTTGTGCTCTACATCCCTGTGGTCGTGTTTGTACTTAGGTGCAAGACAAAGTCCCCTTTGCTTTCCTTCTGGTTTTCTCAAGCAGAAGGAGTTTTGCCCGATAGCCAACACAGCTGATAACAGGCTTAGTCTTATCTGAAGCCAGCAGGTCTCAGAGGATCCCCCAAGGCCCTCAGTGTAGTACCTGAGTATTGCTGCTTGTTATTTGAGTCCTAAAGTCTCTTCAATTTGCAGGTGATTAATGCTTTCAGGACGGTGTCCTTTCTTTCAAGGCAGCAAGTTCCCTTCTGGCCTAGGGTGTGTCTAACAATGTCATCTGAGAGCTACAGCCTAGAATGGGGGCCTCATGACTCTAACCAGTGTCCTATCCTACTGTAGCTGATCTGCCATCCAAGATGCCCCCAAGTGGAAGGAAGGGGCCTTTTTGGAGCCGTGAGGTACGCAAACTGGAGTTAAAGAAGGGGTGATGCCAGCACTCTCTTGGCTGCCCCAGCTGGTGTCTCAGTATGTCTCACCTTCCTTTCCCACCAATCCACTGTCTCTGGGCCTAGTTCAGCTCTAGGACTACCTAAGAGTTGCAGTCCTTATGGCCTAGACTGCCTTTCAAGTTTACTTAGAGTCTGAGAGCACTTTGGTCCTTGGTAGCAGCAAGGTTTGTGAGTCCTCAAGTTCAGATCACTGGGATTGGCAAAACCATTTTGGCTAGGGCTGGTTTAAATGCTTCCTTCATGGACAGGCATCAGCTGAGTTTGGCCTGGTTTTCCTCTGTGCTCTAACAGGACAGCAGTGAGTTCAGTGCTTCACAATTGCTGTGTCTCTCTCTCACAGTGGTCAAGGAGGCTCCCTGCACCAAGCCACAGCTGCCTAGGCTGGGGGAGGGGTGGCATTAAGGATTCAAGATTATTTTTTCTATCCCTTCAGTGCCTATTTCAGCAATATAAAGTTATAACCAGGTGCTATGATTGGTTACCTGATTTTTGGTTCTTTTTTTTTCTTTTTCTTTTTCTTTTTTTTTTTGTGACGGAGTCTGGCTCTGTCACCCAGGCTGGAGTGCAGTGGCACAATCTCGGTCCACTGCAAGCTCCGCCTCCCGGGTTCACACCATTCTCCTGCCTCAGCCTCCCAAGTAGCTGGGACTACAGGCGCACATCACCACGCCCGGCTAATTTTTTGTATTTTTAGTAGAGACGGGGTTTCATCATGTTAGCCAGGATGGTCTCGATCTCCTGACCTCGTGATCTGCCTGCCTCGACCTCCCAAAGTGCTGTGATTACAGGTGATTTTTGGATCTTATGAAAATGTTTTTCCTGTGTAGATAGTTGTTAAATTGGTGTCATTGCCGGGGAGGGGGCAGGGGTGGGGACACAATCAGTGGAGCCTTCTATTTGGCCATGTTGATCTGCCCAGGGTCCGTTCCTAGTTTCTTGAGATAAATACTTATATCACTAGATCCTTCCTCTGTCCAATTTCCTGCAGTGTCTCACTTTGGCAAGCTCAGTCAGAAGTCAGCCAACATGAGCCTAGAAAACATAACCTCATGTGTTAGCCCCCTTCCATTTCAGAGCAAAACAGAGGAAGGTCAAGGGATAGATCTGACAACCAACTGGCAAACTTCCACTACAGAGCGTAAAATCTGGAGATAAACCTTGGGCAAACCTTGAGGATGCTCTTTAACTGCTTAAAGACTTGTTATATGTGAGAGGGACTTAATATTTTATGTATAAATCCAGAGGTCAGTACTAGTATAAATGGGGGAAATTATAGAAAAATAGATTATAACTCAATATAAGAAAAAACTTATAACAATGAGAGGCCAACAAATGTAGAAGAGACAAAGTATAGAAAATCAGGCACTCTCAAAAATTTTTGGTTTGAACACATTTTAACAAGATCTCTCAGAATTTAAAGTACTATTTCACTCAACAATTCTACTTTTAGAGTTTTCTTGCATAAGTCTTATTATAAATGTGCACCAAGAAGTATGTACAAGGATAGTTACTAAAGATTGCTTGCATTACCAAACAGCTGGAAACAATGTAAATGTCTATCAATAGGAAACTGACAAAATAAGTTATGATACATCTGTGCAATCACAATGTTGTGAAGCCATTTAAAAATGTGGCAGATCTAGATTTTCCAGAATAATGTCCAAGATATATTTTGTGGAAAAGGCAACATGCAAAGCAGTTTCATAGCATGCTACTATTTACATAGTGTGCTATTATGTGTGTAAAAACAAAGGAAGGCAGATATACACATATGTGCATATTCTGTATGTGCACATAAAAGCTCTAGAAAGATTAACAGGAAGCTACCAAGTGGTAAAAACAGGAATATTGAAGGCATAGATTATCTGAATTTTTATAAATCAGATGAATTAGCACAAATCCACATTTCTAGGTACATTTTTATAGATAAAATGAAGAATAGTAGCTGAAATATTGGGTGAATACTAATTAATGGATCAATATCAACTACAAATAAAGTCTCTGTATTGTGCCACAGAGCTCTATACTCTTTTGCTCAGCATGGTTAGGAATGATTTTGATGAGAAAACAGATGATAAACTAAGCAATTTTTTATGTCAGAAAACTTATAAAAGTTGGCTGGGTATGGTGGCTGACACCTGTAATCCCAGCACTTTGAGAGGCCAAGGCATATGGATTGCTTGAGTCCAGGAGTTCAAGACCAGCCTGGGCAACATGATGAAACCCCGTCCTACAAAGAATAGAAAAATCAGCTGGGCATGGTGGCAGCACCTGTAGTCCCAGCTACTCAGGAGGCTGAGGTGGGAAGATTGCTAGAGCCTAGGAGGTAGAAGTTGCAGTAAGCCAAGATCATGCCACTGCACTCCAGCATGGGCAACAGAGCAAGACACTGTCTGCAAAAAAAAAGAAAGAAAAAAAAGGAAACTCGTAAAAGTAACAAATGCATTCCACTGGATTGCTGGTCGGTGTTCAATGCTCTTATAAACCAAAGTTATCTACATTCCTTAAATTAACATTTGGATAGAAACTGAGCAAATAAAAGGAATTACTGTCATTGTCATCAATTTCACATTTTAAAAAAGGAATTTGACAATTACTATATTCTCTATATTTTTCAAGAATAATGAATTTGGAGCTGGGCATGGTGGCTCATGCCTGTAATCCCAACACTTTGGGAGGCTAAGGCGGGTGGATCCTGAGGTCAGGAGTTCAAGACCAGCTTGGCCAACATAGTGAAACCCTGTCTCTACTAAAAATACAAAAACTTAGCTGGGCATGGTGGCAGGCACCTGTAACACCAGCTACTAGGGAGGCTAAGGAAGGAAAATCGCTTGAACCCAGGAGGCAGAGGTTGTAGTGAGCCAAGATCGTGCCATTGCACTCCAGCCTGGGCAACAAGAGCGAAACTTCATCTCAAAAAAAAAAAAAAAAAAAAGAATAATGAATTTGTTTAATTCTGAGTCAAATAAGAAATATTAATTTTCTTTAAATGTTAATAAGAAGCTATTTAAGTGTTTATTTTTCATATCTCCCTGTAAACATGTAAAAGAAATTATTTGGGGGAATTTTAGTTATTTTCATTACAAAAAGTCAATAAATGACAACATTTTAGATTACTTACTGAAGCTATTGCACCTTATTTAAGAACATACAAGATACTAAAAATAAATGTCTCAAGGACAATGATGTAAAGAGATTCAGGTCACCACAAAAATAATGATTTGCAGCTCTATGGCTTGCTATATTAAAACAATCTTACAAATATTCAGCTATGCCTATGTTGGGGTGAAGGAAGGCAGGCACAACATCCTTATTTCAAGACTAATGATTATTTCAATGGCTTCATATGTACTCAGCACGTGATCAAAGTAGAACCTTGCTAGTTGGCAGCCCCTTTTAGATTTAATTCTTATCGGTAATAACTGTTCATCTATCCAGACTCTCAGTACGGCAGAAGCAGTAGCCCACTTGCAAGAAAGGTCTATCTATCGTTTCCTTTTGGGATCATCAAAAGCCATTCAAGCAGACAGCATTTGAAAAAATAGATCTTTGTACAAAGTTATTTGTCTCAAATGAGTATCTACATAGAGTATTAAAGGATTACTTTACTTACATAGGGTTTTACATGTCATTTTCTTTCCCATCAGACACTTTGAGTATACTCTCATTACATAACCCTTCTTGGATTTTAATTATTTGTTTTATAGCTAGAAGCATAATCCTCCCAATAATGGCATGGAAAAGCACTGACTGGTGAAATTTCCAAATTATGCTTTCAACCTGGCATATATAGGGTTTGGCTTATTGTTTAGAAAAAAATTAAGACTATGATGAAAATATATATATTTGTATTGATTTCTTTATGTAATTATAATGTATTTAATTATATATTATTGATTATTCATATAATATATATGAATCTATCCAAAACAGAAAATTTGGTAATGCTTTCTTTCTAATAATGCCCCCCTTTTTTGTCACTTGGGAAACATGACAATTTACCTATAGATATTAGGTAATATTGTTAGAAAGATTTAAGATCTAATAAAGCATTTTCAATCTAAGAAAAATGCTAATAGTGTCAAGCATAAAACCACAAAGAAATCCTGTTGGTCCTCAAGCACTATTTATGGATCTAGATCTTTTGGGGGGCACCTAACTGGCATATTACATACTGGTATGAGTTATATTACATTGCATTTATCTGGAGAGAGATATTGGATTTGCAAATCAAAATTCCAGGCAAAAAAGTGCTGTGTTGCCTTCTATTAAGGAACACGTACTATGGACTTTTTTGCTCTCCACAATGATTTCAAGTTTTTAACATTGTTGGCAAAAAATTTAATTGCGTACATTTAAAAAATACATTTTTATAATAGTGCTAACATGTAAACAGCAATTTCCAAAATGTTGGTGAAGGGATTTGTGATTCTATAAATAGTTCAGCTCTGTAATATCCTATCAAGCTTAGAGCTCTACCCATAATTAAAAGTGATCCTTTAAATTCTTCTGGAGATGTAATATTACTAGCACTGATAACTGTATCCTTGCTACCTGGTTGTCAAGTGAAGAGAGGGCTGTTGTTTGCTTGATATGTCTACTCAGCTCCTACTAATGTGAATAGGCAATCCCCAGGGATAAATATATATATATAGATCTGGCATGTGAAACACTAACTCATTAAGTTTAATTCTGCAAAGAGATGTGAAATTCCTCCTGACATTACGGGAACAGCAATTTAACAGGCTTTGGTAAACTAAATAGAGGGTGAAATTATTGAAGATTGGAGGAAACAAACTCTCAAATTCTGGCAATAAAAGTCACCAAGATTTTGGTAATCTGGCTTGAAAAGTTTTGATAGTATTAATGAACCACAATACTAAAGGACAATAAAATATGTTGCCAGTTAAATTTAAAATTATGATAAATACTAGGTGCTAATTGAATCATGTGGAGGAACATTCATAGAATGGGAAATCATTTTAAACTCTACCTTTTCCCTATTGATCTCAAGTTGTTAAAATAAACAAAGCCTTCAGGGTATATTTGGAATTCATTTTTCAAAACTCTAGAAATTGAATTTCCAAAATAGTCTTTAGAAAGAATTCAGCTAGATGAATAAAATTGCTGGGGAAGTCTATCGCTACTACGTGGTGAGATTGAGTAAGTCAACCTTTCCATGGCCCTGAATGCAGGATACTGTCATCAGTGTATGAAGAAGCTGAGGTAGAACGTATTCCACCACAAGCCCTGACTTGACCTTGGAGAAGATACAGCTATAGATCTTTCTAACACCTCTAAAAGAGAGAAGAGTATGGATTATTTTACCTCATGTGTCAACTCCTTTCTTTTTCCACTACTCCTGTGCTCTTTTTTTCACAAAAGGAGGAAAAATAGGCATTACTAATGCTCTTAGATGCCTAAAATATAGACACTTGCATAATCTTGCTAAAAAAAATGGACGACATGAATTCTTGAGGTTCTTTCTCTTTTCACTGTCTCTCTTTCATTATGCAATATTTACATATATCAAATCATCACATCGTACACCAAGCTTGTCCAACCCATGGCCCTTGGGCCACATGCGGCCCAGGATGGCTTTGAATGCAGCCCAATACAAATTCATAAACTTTCTTAAAACATTTATGGGATTTTTTTTTAGCTCATCAGCTATGGTTAGTGTATTTTATCTGTGGCCCAAGAGAACTCTTCTTCCAATGTGGCCCACAGAGGCCAAAAGATTGGATACTCCTGTCACACACTTTGAATATATATAATCCTTATTTGTCAATTAAATATTTGTAAATAAAAAAGAAAGAAGACAACAAGAAACAATTACATGAGTAAAATTTCTTAGAAAAGCATAGTGAAAACTTAGTTTGCAGCTAAATTTAGCTGAGATCTCAGTTGAGAACTTGTATATTTTCTAGAAACCATGCAGGTCTGGAGGGATGATGGAGGTGGATTGGCTCTGCATCTATTATATGTAAGTCCTGCGGGGAGGGGAAAATTTAAACCAAAAGAAGAGGGAATCAAAACACACAAGGGCAGTACTAGGGCATGGATAAAATGGCATAATTCTGAATAGAGCCTGTAACTTGCCATTCAACTTGGTCCCCCAACTCAACTCCTGTGGACCCATGGTTGAAGTTTCATACATGGAGAATGCAATAAAATAATAAAAAGTAAAAGAACTGCTTCAGTAAACTTTTTGTAGATCCTTAAGAGTAACACTACTAAGGCCGGGTGCAGAGGCTCATGCCTGTAATCCCAGAACTTTGGGAGGCTGAGGCCGGTGGATCACTCGAGGCCAGGAGTATGAGACTAGCCTGGCCAACATGGTGAAATCCCGTCTCTACTAAAAATACTGAAAAATAAGCCAGCGTGATGGAGGGCGCCTGTAATCCCAGCTATTCGGGATGCTGAGGCAGGAGAATCGCTTGAACCCGGGAGACGGAGGTTGCACTGAGCCGAGATCTCGCCACTGCACTCCAGCCTGGGCAGCAGACTGAGACTCCACGTTAAAAAAAAAAAAAAAAAAGTAGCACTACTTAGCATCCCACTTAGTAAGGTGTCACACCAGTGGATGTAAAGAGAAATTTTCTCCATTGCAGTTAACTACTGAACCACAGGATGGGTGACAAAATATTGGTGCTTCGATGGGTTCATGAGTGCAGGAGCCTGTGGCACACATCAGGGCAACCTTACGTGTCGGAGATGTGCATATAAAATACTTAATACTGTTTCTGACACAAAACTAACACTGTTTCTAACACTGTTTTTGAGCATAAAATATGTGCTCAAAAATGGTTGCTTACTAATATGGTTATTACTAAGAGCAGCACCCTTAGGAGTTATGAGCTGGATTATGTCTTCCCCAAAATTTATATGTTGAACTCCTAACTCCTAGTATCTCAGAATGTGACTGTATTTGAAGATAGACTCTTTAAAGAGGTAATCAAGTAAAATTGGGTTCGCTAGGGTGGGCCCCAATCCAATATAGCTGATGTCACTGCAAGAAGAGGAAATTTGGACATAGACATGTCCAAAGGGAAGATGATGACACAGGGAGAAGACAGACTTCTACAAAACAAGGAAAGAGGTCTGAAACAGATTCTTTCTACACGGCCTTCAGAAGGAACCAATCCTGCCAACACCTTCATCTCAGACTTCTAGTTTCCAGAGCAGTGAGGAAATAAATTTCTATTTATTTTTTAAAAACAACCAGTCTGTTGTACTTTGTTATGCAGCCCTATCAAACTAACACAGTGATCATTAGCTGCAACAGAGTATATTATCCTACCAATCTAGAGGAAAAGACAAAAATCGTCATAGCTGATATAACTAGTTCCTAAGCATTCATTCACTTATATATGTTAATTCAATAAATATTGGTTGGTCATTACTATGTGCCAGACATTGTGCTAAGTGCTAGAAATTCAAAGCCCAGTAAAGCATAGTCTTTGTTCATGAGGAACTCATGGTCTTGTGTACGGGTGTGAGATTGGGAGTGAGAAAAAAGGAAGAGAGGAGGAAATAGAGGAGCGAAATGATAGAAAGATCACAAGACAGCTAATGAGTAACCCAATGGTTACAATTCCATAATCAGTACTGTGAAAAGCAGGAAACAGGCATAGGGTTTCATGAATGTGTAGAGATGGGCTATATAAGCAGAATGTGGGTTAAGAAAGGCTTTCCAAAGAAACCGTCTCTTGATCTAGGCATTGATACATGAATAGGAGTTAGCTAGACAAAAATAGAAATAAAAGGCATTTCTGTTTAAGAGACACCACCTCTTTCCTTTCTTTCTGAACTTCTTGAATTAAATAGAGAGGTCCTGTAATAGTGATACAAGAAGTGTCAGAAAAATTTAGTTTTGTTGCTCTTCTGTTGATATGACTTCTTTCCTCAGGCTGAATGACCTAAAAACTGTAGAGTTTTTATACATGTGCAACAAAGTTCAGTTTTGTATTCAAACTAAAAATTGAAAGCTACACACACACACACATTTGTGAACACTAAGAAGCCCCAGTTCATGAAGTGTCATCCTTGCTTTATAATTAGCATATCAAACCTTGAGAATAAGAGACTAAAAATACATTTCTACTCATATTCCAGTAATGTAAATTATTATGGTGCTTTTGCAAATCTCCATCTGATATTTCATTTATTGTCCTCTTATTTTCAGCAACTGATTTGTATCTAGCTTGAACGACTATTCAAGATACTCTTTCATTAGTTTAGTGATGAAGTCTGAAGTTACACAGAACAGTACATGCATTAACATTTCCTGATATTTCATTTTGTGTACGAGCAGCACTCCTATGTGCTATGGAATGAACTAATACCTCTGTATATCAGTTCTCTGTTTATAAGAAAGTTGATAATCTTTTCTCCCATTAAAAATGGTGAAATATATTTCAGCACAAATAGCTGTTCTAGTGTCATATTATATTTGAACAGTAAATAATGTAGGCCTGTGAACTGAAAAGAATGATAATAGGATATTTGAATGGTTCAGAGGTTAAAGAAAGCAAATTTTAAAAAGGAAAGCATGACAATAAAGAACCAAGATGACACGTAAAATATACTAACATTCTCTTCCAAATAAGTCATTTAGGCTTACAAAGATCATGGTGATGATGACGACAATAATTACATTCAGTGAAAATTTCAAGTACAGTCACATTTTAATTTACCCATTTTCTTTTACAAGTAAAAAAAATCATATTTCTTTCTCTTCCTAAAAGAAAGGTATCCATTTAAAAATAGGTCTTCTTGCCAGACTCCTTTTTTATTTTTATTTATTTATTTTTTTTGAGACAGGGTCTCATTCTGTCACCCAGGTTGGAGTGCGGTGGCGCGATCATGGCTGCTGGGCTCAGTTGATCCTCCCACCTCAGCTACCCAATTGGCTGGGACTACAGGTGTATATCACTGTGCCTGGCTAATTTTGTATGCTTTGTAGAGATGGCGTTTTTCCATGTTGCCTAGACTGGTCTTGAACTCCTGGGCTCAAGCAATCCACCCACCTCGGCCTCCCAAAGTGCTGGGATTACAGGTGTAAGCCACCATGCCCAGCAAATCTCCTTCTTATAACCTGCTTCAGAATGAAGAATTCAATAGACATTCTTTCAGTGTCAGAATTTTCACTGGATGCTTTGACTTCTATGGAAGACTGAGAATACAGGCTGCATGACATGCTGTCCTTGCAACTACTGGAATTAGGCTTGTGGTTTATATGAATACATATTCTAGATATAACCTTGCAAGATTTTTTCCTAATACTATTAAGATTCTAACCTATCATAATAACTTGGCCTTTTTTGGGGGGCAGATGTTATTCATTGTGACAGGATAGAGTATGAAAACTGCTGAACTTGAAAGGCTTTCAGACAAAACTTTGGCAGCTTGGGAACTTCTAGACTCTGCCAAAAACCTAACAACAAAATAAAGGCTGCTCCCAAATCTGATTATGGAGACCAGATTTAGCATCTCAAACAAAAATATATGTTAAAAAAAGAACTATAGTAAAATGTTAAATCATGTAAGGTTAAAAAAAAGACTACTTATGAAAATATCTCCCTTACCGACTCATGTGATGAGAGGATAGACTTTGTGATATCCAAAGAAATGCAAACAAAATTCAAATCAAAGAATATAAAATGAATTTTGAGGAAAAAATCCTGTGTGCTCTCAAAGAGTTAACTTTTAAAGTGCAGTTCTCCAAACCATGAAATAAAAATCTTGTTTTCATAGCTAAATTGGAAATATTGGGAGAGAGTCCAAAATGGTGAGCTTTGTCTTACTGTTTGTTATAAAAAGCAAACACACAAATGCCTGGCATGAAAGAAAAACTTGTTTCTGTCAAATACACTCTGTTCAGGAAGAGTGCGTCCGTGTGAAAATATGACCCGTATAATGGTGCCAAGTTTAGCAAAATCTAAGGTGATCTGTTGAGGAAGTGCTAAAAGCAGCTTTAACTTACACACCCAGTATTTAAAAGCTTTCAAAAACAATCTAAAGGAGAACACTGATAACATGCTTTTTTGGTAATTCACCTCTCCTTTTTACTTCCTTTGTCTCGATTTAGAAACTAGATAAATATATTGTTCCTGAAAGAACTGGAAACATGATGTTTAATATGGAACCTACGTTTATCATCATTCTGGTTTGCATGTCCTGGGTACTAAAGTTTTATATTTATTTATATCCCTTATGAGTTTAAAATAACTATCTTCTTCAACAATCCATATTTGTAAGAGCTCAGTTCATATGATGTCTTTATGGCTTTTTTAAAGTTGTTTCTCTTTAAAAAGTGCAAGTTAAAATATTGCATATGGGAGACATTAATGCTTTAGCTTTATGAAACATTGTGATAAAATGTATGGTAAAATTCCTAAAGGAGTTTTGCTAATTTTAAAAGTTTGGAAATTGTCAATTCTTTTTGTTAATTTTAATTTTAATTTTCAAGATTATAGAAAGGTTGTATTTTTAAACAAATTTCCCCTAATTTTTTCATGTGTTAGAAAACAGAGCCAACACCACTGCTGGTGGTATGCACAAGCAAGGATGAAACTCTGTGCCATTACCCCATCAGAGTGTTCTTGCCAGTGGACCAGGAACACCTAGGCCCTTCCAGCACAGCAGGTTCCTAATCTTGAGGGGCCAGAGAACAAAGCCAGGGGCCCAGTCGTAACCCACCCAGGGTTACAACATGAAGGCCAGGACTGCTGAGCTGAGCCTTGGGCCCCTGAAATCTTCAAAAAAATAAAAATAAAGCCAGTTGACTGAATCCACCTTATACCACAATCAAACCCTCAAGGGCAGCAAGGAAGATAAAACCAAAAAACACCATCCGAAGGAGAGCACATTCAAAGATTAAAGGAACATCACCCCACACAGATGACAATGATCCAGCACAAGACCTCTGGCAACTCAAAAATCCAGAGTGTCTTCTTACCTCCAAATGACCACACTGGTCCCCAACAATAGTTCTTAACCAGGCTGAAATAGCTGAAATGAAAGACATAGAACTTAGAATTTGCATAGGAACAAAGATCATCGAGAGTTAGGAGAAAGTCGAAACCCAATACAAGGATTCTAAGGAATCCAATAAAATGATACAGGAGCTGAAAGATGAAATAGCCATTTTGGGAATGACCCAAACTGATCTGACAGAGCTGAAAAACTCACTACAATAACTTCATAATGCAATCACAAGTTTATTGAATTATTTATTATTATTATTTTTTTTTTTGAGACAGAGTTCCATTCTTGTCACCCAGGCTGGAGTGCAATGGCGCAATCTCAGCTCACTGCAACCTCTGCCTCCTGGGTTCAAGTGATTCTTCTGCCTCAGCCTCCCAAGTAGCTGGGATTACAGGCGCCCACGCCCAGCTAATTTTTATATTTTTGTTAAACACAGCGTTTCACCATGTTGGCCAGGCTAGTCTCAAACTCCTGACTTCACGTGATCTGCCCACCTCAGCCTCCCAAAGTGCTGGGATTACAGGCATGAGCCGCCATGCCCAGCCTATTTAATTTTTTAAAAATATTATTTCTATCATTTTTGGAAAGTAGGCGGTGTTTGGTTACATAGATAATTCTTTAGTGGTGATTTCTGAGACTTTGGTGTACCCATCACCCAAGCAGTGTACACTGTACCCAATGTGTAGCATTTTATCCCTCGGCCCCCTTGATTGTCTTGGGTCTGTGTCCCCACCCAAATCTCATTTCAAATTGTAATCCCCAGATGTTGAGCAAGGGACTTGTAATCCCCATGTGTCGAGGGAGGGGGTTGATTGAATCATAAGGTCAGTTTCCCCAATGCTGTTCTCATGATAGCAAGTAAGTTCTCACAAGATCTGATGGTTTATAAGGCAGTTTTCCCTGCTCTCTCTCACATACTCTCTCTCTCTCTCTCTCTTGCCTGCTGCCACATAAGATGTGCCTGCTTCCCCTTCCACCCTGATTGTAAGTTTCCTGAGGCCTCCCCAGTCATGTGGAACTGAGAGTCAATTAAACTTCTTTTCTTTATAAATTACCCAGTCTCAGGCAGTTCTTTATAGCAGTGTGAGAACAGACTAATACACCCCTTCCACTCTTTCCCCCGAGTCCCCAACAGCTATTGCATTATTCTTATGCCTTTGCGTCCTCATAGCTTAGCTCCCATCTATAAGTGAGAAGATACAATATTTGGTTTTCCAACCTGAGTTACTTCACTTAGAATAATGGTCTCCAACCCCATCCAGGTTGCTGTGACTGCTATTATTTCTTTCCTCTTTATAGCTGAGTAGTATTCCATGGTGTCTGTGTGTGTGGGTGTGCGTGTGTGTGTATATATATATATAGTATGGTGTATATATATGTATATGGTATGGTGTGTGTGTGTATATATAGTATGGTGTGTGTTTATACATATATATATAGTATGGTATATATATATATATATATCACAATTTCTTTATCCACTCATTGAATGATGGGAATTTGGACTGGTTCCGAATTTTTGCAATTGTAAATTGTGCTGCTATAAATATGCATGTGCAAGTGGCTTTTTCATATAATGGCTTCTTTTTCTCTGGGTAGATACCCAGTAGTGGGATTGCTGGATCAAACTGTAGATCTACTTTTAGTTCTTTAAGGAATGTTGATACTGTTTTCCATAATGGTTGTACTAGTTTACATTCTCATCAGCAGTGTAAAAGTGTTCCCTTTTCACCACATCCATACCAACATCTATTTTTTTTTATTTTTTAATTATGGCCATTCTTACAGGAGTAAGGTGGTATCACATTGTGGTTCTGATGTGCATTTTCCTGGTCATTAGTAATGTTAAGCATTTTTTATATCTTTGTTGGCCATTTGTATATCTTCTTTTGAGAATTGTCTATTCATGTCCTCAGCCCATTTTTTGATGTGATTATTATTTTTTCTTGCTCATTTGACTTCCTTGTAGATTCTGGATATTATTAGTCCTTTGTCAGATGCATACTTTGTGAATAATTTCTCCCACTCTGTGGGTTGTCTGTTTACTCTGTTGATATTTCTTTTGCTGTGAAGAAGCTTTTTAATTTAATAAGGTCTTATCTATTTATCTTTGTTTTGGTTGCATTTGCTTTTGGGTTGTTGGTCATGAACTCTGCCTAAACGAATGTCTAGAAGAGTTTTTTCTATGTTATATTCTAGAATTTAGATGATTTGAGGTCGCAGATTTGAGTCTTTAATACATCTTGAGTTGTTTTTTTTTTTAAGGTGAGAGATGACCCTGCAGTTTCATTCTCCTACATGTGGCTTGCCAATTATCCCAGCATCATTTGTTGAAAGGGTAGTCCTTTTCCCACTTTATGCTTTGGTTTGCTTTATCAAAGATCAGTTGGCTGTAAGTATTTGGCTTTATTTCTGGATTCTCTGTTCTGTTCCATTGGTCTATGTGCCTATTTTTATACCAATACCATGTTGTTTTGGTGACTAGAGCCTTGTAGTATAGTTTGAAGTCAGGTAATGTGATGCCTCCAGATTTGTTCTTAGTGCTTAGCCTTGCTTTGGCTATACAGGCTCTTTTTTTGGTTCCATATGTATTTTAGGATTTTTTTCTAGTTCTGTGAAGAATGATGATGGTATTGTGATGGAAATTGCATTAAGTTTGTAGATTGATTTTGGCAGTATAGTTATTTTCACAGCATTGATTCTACCCATTCATGAGCATGGGATGCATTTTCATTTGTTTGTGTCATCTATGATTTCTTTCAGCAGTGTTTTGCAGTTTTCCTTACAGAAATCTTTCACCTCCTTGGTTAGGTGTATTCCTAAGTATTTTATATATTTTTTGCAGCTATTGTAAAAGGGAGTTAGTTCTTGATTTGATTCTCAGCTTGGTTGCTATTGGTGTATAGCAGTGCTAGTAATTTGTGTACATTGATTTTTTATCCTGAAACTTTACTGAATTCATTTATCATGCCTAGAAGCTTTTTGGATGAGTCTTTAGGGTTTTTCAGGTATATGATCATATCATCAGCAGACAGTGACAGTTTATCTCTTTACCAATTTGGATGCTCTTTATTTCTTTCTTTTGTCTGAGGAATCCCAGTACTATGTTAAATATAAGTGGTGAAAGTGAGCATCCTTATCTTGTTCCAGTTCTCACAGGGGATGCTTTCAACTTTTCCCCATTCAGTATAATGTTGGCTGTGGGTTTACCATAGGTGGCTTTTATTACTTTAAGGTGTGTCCCTTCTATGCCAATTTTGCTGAGGGTTTTAAGCATAAAGCGATGCCAGATTTTGTCAAATGCATTTTCTGCATATGTTGAGATGATTATATGATATTTGTTTTAATTCTGTTTATGTGGTTTATCACATTTACTGGCTTTTGCATTTTAAACCATTCCTGCATCCCTAGTGTAAAACCCACTTGATTACGTTGGAATATATTTTGGATACGCTGTTGGAATCAGTTAGCTAGTATTTTGTTGAGGATTTCTGTATCTATGTTCATCAGAGATATTGGTCTATAGTTTCCTTTCCTTGTTATGTCTTTCCTGGTTTTGGTATTAGGATGATACTGGCTTCATAGACTGATTTGGAGAGGACTCCCTAAATCTGTATCTTTTGAAATGGTTTCAGTACTATTGGTACCAATCTTTAATTGAATGTCTGATAGACTGCAGCTGGGAATGCATCTGGTCCTGGATTTTTTTTTAGCAGTTTATTTTAATTACAATTTCAATCTCGCTGCTTGTTACTGGTCTGTTCTGAGTTTCTATTTCTTCTTGGTTTATCTATTTCCAGGAATTTATTATTATTAAATTATTATTTATTATTACTACATTATTATTATTATTATTATTATTAAGACAGAGTCTTGCTCTGTCACCCAGGCTGGAGTGCAGTGGCATGATCTCGGCTCACTGCAGCCTCCGCCTCCCAGGTTCAAGCAATTCTCCTGCCTCAGCCTCCCAAGTAGCTGGGACTACAGGCGCGAACCACCATGCCCAGCTAATTTTTGTATTTTTAGTAAAGACGAGGTTTCACCATTTTGGCTAGGATGGTCTTTATCTGCTGACCTCGTGATCTGCATGGGTTTTTCTTTTCTGTTGTATTGTCAGGCTGCAAATTTTTCAAGCTTATATGTTCTTCTTCCTCTTGAATGCTTTACCACTTAAGACATTTCTTTCACCAATACCCTAAATCATCTCTTTCAAGTTCAAAGTTCCAGAGATCTCTAGATCAGGGGCAAAATGCCACCAGTCTCTTTGCTAAAGCATAGCAAGAGTGACCTTTACTCCAGTTTCCCATAAGTTCCTCATCTCCATCTGAGACCAATTCAGCTTGGACTTAATTGTCCATATCACTATCAGCATTTTGGTCAAAGCCATTCAACAAATCTCTGGGAAGTTCCAAACTTTCCCACATCTTCCTGTCTTTGGAGCCCTCCAAGTCTCTAGGAAGTTCCAAACTTTCCCGCACTTTCCTGTCTTCCTCTGAGCCCTCCAAACTGTTCCAACCTCTGCCTGTTACCCACTTGCAAAGTTGCTTCCACATTTCAGGTATCCATATAGCAGCACCCCACTACCTCAGAACCAATTTACTGTATTAGTTCCTTCTCACACTGCTATGAAGAAATACCAGAGACTGGGTTGGGAACGTGGAGTAGACAGATTTGATTCAACGGGGTTCCTGGCCGCGCTGTGCTATGAAGCAGGTCAATGAGCTGAAAGACAAGGGCAACAAGGCCCTGGGCATGGGCAACATCGACAATGCCTTACAGTACTACTCCGAAGCCATTAAGCTGGATCCCCACAACCAAGTGCTCTACAGCAACGGTTCTGCCACCTATGCCAAGAAAAGAGACTAACAGAAGGCTTACAAGGACGGCTGCAAGACCGTCGACCTAAAAGCTTGACTGGGGCAAGGACTATTCACGAAAACCAGCAGCTCTAGGGTTCTTAAACCGATTTGAAGAAACCAAGTGAACCTACGAGGAGCGCTTAAAACACGAGGTAAATAACCCTCAACTGAAAAAGGGTTTACAGAATATGGAGGCCAGGTTGGCAGAGAGAAAATTTATGAATGCTTTCAACATGCCCAATCTGTATCAGAAGTTGGAGAGTGATCCCAGGACAAGGACACTGATCAGTGATCCTACCTACCGGGAGCTGATAGAGCAACTACAAAACAAGCCTTCTGATCTGGGCACAAAACTACAAGATCCCCGGATCATGACCACTCTCAGTGTCCTCCTTGAGGTCGCTCCGGGCAGTATGGATGAGGAGGAAGAGGTTGCAACATCTTCACCACCACCCCTTCCCAAAAAGGAGACCAAGCCAGAGCCAATGGAAGATCTTCCAGAGAATAAGAAGCAGGCACTGAAAGAAAAAGAGCTGAGGAACAATGCCTACAAGAAGAAAGACTGACAGCCTTGAAGCATTACGACAAAGCCAAGGAGCTGGACCCCAGCGTCATGACTTACATTACCAATCAAGCAGCGGTATAATTTGAAAAGGGCTACTGCAATAAATGCCAGGAGCTTTGTGAGAAGTCCATTGAAGGGGGGAGAGAAAACAGAGACTATCTACAGATTGCCGAAGTGTGTGCTCGAATTGGCAACTCCTGCTTCAAAGAAGAAAAGTACAAGGATGCCATCCATTTCTATAACAAGTCTTTGGCAGAGCACCGAACTCCAGATGTGCTCAAGAAATGCCAGCAGGCAGAGAAAATCCTGAAGGAGCAAGAACGGCTGGCCTACATAAACCCTGACCTGGCTTTGGAGGAGAAGAACAAAGGCAACGAGTGTTTTCAGAAAGGGGACTATCCCCACGCCATGAAGCATTATACAGAAGCCATCAAAAGGAACCCGAAAGATGTCACCATGATTCTGAGGCTTCCCCAGCCATGTGGAACTGTAAGTCCAATTAAACCTCTTTTTCTTCCCAGTCTCGGGTATGTCTTTCTCAGCAGCATGAAAATGGACTACTATGAATGTGATCTTCCATTTTCCTGCTTTTGACTGAGATACAGCTACAGAAAGTTATTATTTTTTATTTTCCTTTCAATTACTATAGGAAAAACAATTGTGCAAGAAAAACAAGAATTAACAACTGACACTTAAATTCAAATGTGTTTATGTGAAAAATTTGGCTGTGTGTTGTCAGTTTGTGACTTCTGGTTTAGAGTGAAATGTAAAAATTGTTAGGTTATCCAGACATTGCGACGTCAGGCACACAGCACCATCTGTGAAGTACTGTTCCCAGGAAGTTGAAGCTGAGTGTAATTAAGTCCCCAGAGTTAACTTTCATTTATAAAAATAAGGAAGACAGAGAAACTAAGGACATAGACAAATCCAGAAAGTGGGATATTCCATAAGAACAACTGTTGTGGTTTCTCTAACTAGTCAATGGCAGGGAAAATAAAGGTGAGAGAAAATACTGTTCTAGATTCACAAAGACCAAAGAGGTATCAATTAAGTGGAATTTATAAATTTTGTTTCAATCCTAATTAGAGCACACATTTTTAAATAACCAGGAACATTTACTTGTAGACAAGATATTAGATTATTTATTGATACAAAATAATAATACATACTTGTGAGGTATATGTGATATTTTGATACATGCATACAATATGTAATGATCAAATCAGGGTATTTACGCTATCCATCACCTCAAACATTTATCTTTGTGTGTGTGTGTGTTGGGAACACTTAAATCTTCTCTTCTAGCTGTTTTGAAATATACAATAAATTATTATTAATGATAGTAATCCTGCTGTGCTGTTAAAAGTTAGAATGTATTCCTTTTATCTAACTGTTTGTACCCATTAACCAAACTTTTTTCATCTACCCTACCCTTCCCAGCCTCTGACAACTATCACTCTACATTCTAACTCCATGAGATCAACTTTTCTAGCTCCCACATATGAGTGAAAATGTGTGATATTTGTCTTTTTATTCCTGGCTTATTTTACTTAACATAATGACCTCTAGTTCCATCAATATTGCTGCAAATGACAGGATTTCATTGTTTTCTAATGGCTGAATAGATTCCAGTGTATGTATACAAAATTTCCTTTATCCATTCATCTATTGATGGACACTTAAATTAATTCCATATCTTGGCCATGGGAATACTGCTGCAACAAATGTGGGTGAAGCACTGTATTGTATGGTAGTTCTATTTTTAGTTTTAGAGAGCCTTCCATACTGTTTTCCATAATGACTGTACTCATTCACATTCTCACTAACCATAAATAAGGGTTTTGTAACAGAGTATCCATGATTGTATGTAGAGGTGAAATTATGTGATGTCTGAGACTTGTCTTAAATACTTATGAAAAATGAGAAACAACAAAAAGAGATAGATGTGGCAAGTGAGGCAAATCTTGATAATGACTGAGTCTGGTGATTAGTATATGTGGGTCCATTGTACAATTTTCTATTTTTGTTTATGTTTGGAAGTATTCATTTAAAAAATTTAAACTACAGAGAATTTCACTTCTAGGTATGGTATATTATTACCCTGCCTGACAACTCTCTCCTCCATCCCACTGAAGAAAACAAATATAAAACTCAGGCGTAAAACAAAAAGTGAATACTTGAATGTAGTGGAGAGTGGTCAAAAGTGTCTGTTGGATGGGAAGTACATGTTTACCTGGTGGAAGGGAGATAAGTACATTCCCATCTCTGCAATTGTTAGTCAGCAGCTAAGTGCACTCCACACTTAGATTTTTCTGACTCGACTACCAACCTTTTATTTTGAAAATTGATATTCAAAAAAACACTTTTTTTTCTGAATAAACCTTATTTCAGGGAACACAAATAGTTGACTGGAGAAATTCTTTCTTTGTAGACAAATACAAGCTTTTAAAAGTAGAAGAATGATAGAATTAAGAAATCATTTTGTTTTGTTTTATTATGTTTCATTTTGCAACATCTAGTGAAATAATGGATCTTGGTAACAATCATCAGCGGATGCTAAAACCATTAGGAGAAAGGCTATGGGGATTATGCAATGAACGAATTGGACTGATAACACAGGAACTCACTCATCAATTTTAATTACCATAATTAACAGGGGACTACGAGATATCATAGCACAATGCAGAGGAAATACACAGCACTCCCTCTGAAGCATCATGCCCAAGGAATTCAAGCTGAATTTAAGCAAGCCTCTGGATCTGACTTTCAGTTTAATAGGAAATATGGCGGATAGAGAAACAAGTTAGATGATACCAAGTCAACAGTGTAGGACATTCTACAAGTCAATTGATCTAATTTCTCCAATAACTTAATGAAATGACATGAAAACTAGGTGAGGGAAGGTGGCAATTGTAGAAATAAGATATTTTTGTGGTAGAATCTCTGAAAGTCAGAAGTGGACTTTGTTTGGATCCTGAAACAAACACAACAATTAAAAGCTATTTTTGATATAGTGTAGGAAATTTAGAATATAAAACATATATTAAATGATGACGGAGAATAATTATTAATTTATTTATTTGTAATAATGGATAAATAGTAAGATAAACAAGAAAAAATGTTTATTGGTTATAGACATATAGGAGTCTAAAGTATTTAGGATAAAGTGATATGATAGCTTGGATTTCTCTAGAAATATTCCAGTAAAAAAAAAGAAAAATGGAACATAATTGGGAAGTTATGGTAATTTTTTTATGCTGAATAGAGGGACTCATAAGTTTATTATACTTTTGTTTTCTTTTAGAGATGAGGTCTTGCTCTGTCACCAAGGCTGGAGTGCAGTGGCATGATCATAGCTCTTGGGCTCAAGCAATCATCCCACCTCAGCCTCTCAAGTAGCTAGGACTACAGGTGTGCACACCATGCTTGGCTCATTTGTTTGTTTGTTTTGTTTTTTATTATGAAGTTCCTTAAAGAACAAATTTCTATTTGGTTTTCATTACATAATTTGACACATCTTAGGTTTATAATTTATGGGAACAGAAAGACCAGTAGTTTGTCTGCAATGGAAAAATTTTATGATCTAAACTCTGGTGGAACATAATTTATGGACCAAATATCAGGAGAAGGCCTCACATTTCATATGTATTCAAAATTTCATTTACATATTTCAGTTAAATTCTCAAGTTTTCAGAGGAGTCAACAAAAGTTGTTTTTATCTTTCAGCCTAGTAGGCTGGAAAATGTAGCATCTCTTCAGATGTTGGAAACATTCTTCTCAGTGTTCAGGAATGCCACTGCTGCTCCTTTTAGCACAATCCCCATATCCCTGGGCTTTTCTGATCCATGTGAATTAGTTCCTGGTGCACAAGGATTGTTATCTGTGCCATGCTATGGTTCCTATTCCATAATCGAGATTAGCAGTGGGTAAAGGTGTGAGGTACAGATCGTGGGCCAGAACAGGAGGAGACAGTCAGATCTCCCCAACTTGGCTCCCTCTATGCGCTCTTCTCATATGCAGTTGGGTTGATGTCTGCTTCACAAGAGAGAAAGAGACTTTCATGCCTCTGTCTGGAAAAGACTAAATCAGCCCAACCTTCCTCTCCTGAGCCAACCAGATAGGTATGCTCTGTAATCAATGTATGCAAAGTTTCAAAGGGAAAACATAAGTTGATGCATGACAGATGTGATCACTTTCCTTCTTGCGTGTGTTCTGAATGTTTTATTTTATTTTGATCATTTGTTCCCTACTCTTTTTCCCTACTTTTATTTTAAGTTCAGGCAGTCCATGTGCAGGTTTGTTACATGTGTAAATTCTGTGTGGCTCAGGCTTGGTGTATGAATTGGCTGGGATTTGTCTTCTGACTTGTGAAACCAAAAAATTGAATCCAATAAACTGAGTGCTGAAGCCATGGGGAGAATCCTACCTGAGAAAGAACCAGAGAACACATATCCAAATTCTGTCTACCCACATTTTTTAGTGATCTCTGAATCAGGCATTTGTAGAACAGACTAAAGGCATCTCAATTAAAGACCATAACATTCTAATATAGAGGTTGCAAACTGACAACTCATGGGCAATTCCTGCACACAGACATATTTAAATTCAATCTGAGCAGATAATGGAGATGCTGCCCAAAAAGTAACGTTTGAAGTTCAAGCCCAGCCCCACCTCCCACCGAAAAAAATCACCTGCTAAAACAAAAGAAACAACGCTCATCAGAGAAAAATAAGAGAATCCCAAATCTTCATAATTTAACATTCATTGTATCCAGGATATAGCAGAAAATTGCTAGGCATATAAAGAACTAAGAAAATAGAACATAGCCTAAAGAGAAAAAATAATCAGTTGAGCCTGACCCCAAGATAAAGCAGTTGTTGGAATTATTAAACAAATATTTTAAAGTGGTTATAATGACCACCCTCAATGAAATAAACAAAATATGGTTTTAATAAGTAAAAGTCTCAGCAAAAATATAAGAAATCTCAATAGAGAATGAGAAACAATAAAATCAAATTAAATGGAAATTCTAAAATTAAAAGATATACTTTCTGAAATTAAAAGTTCACAATAGACTAAGCCAAATGAAACGACAGAGGAACAAGTAAATATACTTGAAGACAGATCAATCAAAATAACCTTATGTGAGGCCAGACACGGTGGCTCATGCCTGTATTCCCAGCACTTTGGGAGGCCAAGGCGAGCAGATCACCTGAGGTCAGGAGTTCGAGACCAGCCTGACCAACAAGGAGAAACCCCGTCTCTACTGAAAACACAAAATTAGCGCGGTGGTATGTGCCTAAAATTCCAGCTACTCGGGAGGCTGAGGCAGAAGAATCGCTTGAACATGGGAGGCAGAGGTTGCAGTGAGCCAAGAATGCACCATTGCACTCCAGTCTGGGCAACAAGAGCGAAACTCCGTTTCAAAAAAAAAAAAAAAACCTTATGTGATATGCAGAGAGAAAAACAATAGACTGAGACAGATAACTCTTAGGTGTTATCAAATGATTTGACATATGTGTAAATGGAATATCAAAAGATGATGAGAAAGAATGGGGCAGAAAAAAATCTTCAGAAATAGTAGCTCAAAATTTTCCAAATTTGATGAAAAACAGAAACTGGAAGATTCGAGATACTCAATGAATACCATGCAGAGTAAACAAAAAAGAAGTTCATGCCAAGGAGTATCACAGTCAAACTATTGAAAGTCAAAGATGTTTCTAGGAATACTATGTAGCCGTAAAAAAAGAATGAGATCATGTTCTTTGCAGCAATATGAATGAGGTGGAGTCCATTATCTTAAGAGAACTAACACAGGAACAAAAAACAAATACCGTGTGTTCTCACGTGTAAGTGGGAGCTAAACAATGAGAACACATGGACACAAACACAGGAACAACAGACACTGGGGCCTACTTGATGGTGAAGGTGGGAAAAGGGTGAGAATCGAAAATCTACCTATCAGGTACTATGCTTATTAGCTGGGTGGCAAAGTAATCTGTACACCAAGCCTTTACAACACTCAATATACCCATATGATAATCCTGCATATGTACCCCCTGCACCTAAATATGAGTTGGAAAGAAAAAAAGAAATTCAAAGATAAAGAGCAAATCTTGAAAGCAAAAAGAGCAAGATGCAATGGGAAGAAACAGGGGCCGGGGCTGCTGGGGATGGGAGACAGCGGGGGTGGGGGACAGAAACAATGGGGGACAGATCTACTTAACACCCAATTTCATCAGAAACAAGGGAGGCCACAAGATAATGAAGCAGAAATATTTAAGTGTTAAAATAAAACTATAAACCTATAGTTCTATATTCAGCAAAACAACTCTTTAAAAATGAAAGGAAAATAAAGACATTTTCAGGTAAAAGGAAAATAAAGACATTTTCAGGTAAAAGAAAACAAAGATAATGCCAGGTCTGCATTACAAGAAATGCTGAAGGTGGTTCTTCAGGTTAAAGGGAAATAATTCCAGATGGAAATTTAGATCATTAGAAAAGAATCAACTGCATCAGAACAGTAACTATCTGGCTAAATACAAGGACTATTTAAAAAAAAATTTGCTCTTTTCTTCTTAATTGCTTTATAAACCACATAACTGTTCAGTGCAAAATAACATTGTCTTATATTGTAATGTACATACATATAATACATATGACAATGATAGCAGAGAATACATTATTAACTATAAACAGACTATAGAATTAGAGATTAATAACATAAGCTCTAGGGAAATCATTAAGAAATAAAATGCAGGCAGGTCACACCAGTAATCCCAACACTTCTGGGAGGCCAAGGTGAGAACTTAAGGGACTGCAAGACCAGCATGGGCAACAAAGTGAGACCCCCATCTCTACAAAAAAAAAAAAAAAAAAAAAAAAAAAAAATTAGCAGTGTGTGGTGGCATGCACCTGCAGTCCCAGCTACTTGGGAGCTGAGGTGGGAGGATCACGTGAACCCAGGAGGTAGAGGCTGCAGTGAGCTATTATTTCACCACTGCATTCCAGCCTGGCCTGGGTAACCGAGTGAGACCTCATCTCTATAAATAAATAAACAAACAAACAAATGAAATTAAAAATAAATAAAATGCAAAGAATTTTAAGTAAATATTTATCAGGAAATAATAATGTAATTCTAATAAAATCAAATAAGTCGATAAAAGGGAAGAAAAGAGGAACAAAAAGCAGAGGATGCAAACTAAAAACACAAAAAATTGGTGGACTCAAACATATGTCAATAATTTTGCCTTAAAAATTACTTATCTAAATATTCCAAATAAATTGCCAAAATGGGTAAAAAGAAAACAAGACTCAACTGTATACCGTCTAAAAGAGATGCACTTTAAAAAAAAGGTATAGGTTGAAAGTAAATGGATATAAAAATATGCTTTACAAATAATAAGCATAAGAAGATGAGAATGGTCATATTGATCAGATGAAAGAGATTTCAAGATGAAATATATTATAAGAGATAAAGAGGAACATTTCATAATGATAAAAATTCGTCAGGAAGATGTAACAATCATAAATGTGTGTCCCACGAGAGAGCTTCAAAATACATGAGGCAGTAGTTGACAAAATTTAATGGCAAAATAGATAATTCCACAAGCATAGTTGGAGAATTTAATAGTCTGTATTAGTTATCTATTCTATGTAACAAATTACCTCACAATAATTGACTTAAAACCACAAACATTTATTTCAGTTTCTAGGCCCAGCTTAACTAGATCCTCTGGCTCTGGGTCTCTCATAAGGCTGCACTCAAGGTATTGCTTGGGGCTACAGCCCTCACAATGTTTCACTGGAAGAAGATCCAGTTCTAAGCTCACTCACGTGGCTGTTGACAGGCATTAGAAGTTCCAGGTCAAAGTTCACTTATGTGGCTATTGGCAGGCCTTAGGTCTCTGATGGCTGTAGGTCACTAAAAACATTTGTTTCTTGCTACATGTGCCTCTCTAAAGGCTATTCACAATATGTTAGCTTGCTTTCTCAAGTGCAAGGGGAGAGAGAGAGAAAGAGAGAAGTACTTAATGAGCACTTCTTCATATGCTGCTCTGTGAATGAATTATTTCCTTTGAATGTATTTTGGCTTTCCAAATTTTTGTCTTTCCATATTGTAAATTCCTCAATAGAAGAAACCATGGCCTTTTCTTTATTACATCCATTTCCCTGTTCTATCCTCCAGTGTTAACTTCATGGTTCTACAATGTCACAAAATGTATAGCAGTTAACATGTTTAGTGTTACTCATGGCCTCAGGAAGGGCATACTGGTATGTGCAAAGCCATCCAAATAGAACACCAATGAGGAATTTTTAAAAAATGTCGACTACACATAGCTAATCATTGTATAGCCAGTTCATGAAGTTTAGAATTTGTACAGTGATAGCTTAACCATCTTAGGATATATTTCTAAGAATAATATAGGAAGTGGTATTTGAATTAACAGCTCCTGGATTTTTAACTTCTTGTCTTTGTACATTTGTGTTATGGAAGGGAACTAAGGGCACCTAGTAATTTTAAAAAAGGTAGTAAATTCTTATCCAGCTCTACTCATTGGAAGTTGGAGAATGGCAATACAAAGCTACTTGAGTCTCGGTTGCTAAGGAAAACAGAAATACAATTTCTGGAGCTAACCCCTCCATTCTATTAATGGGTTCTCTCTAACAGAATTTCTTTTTTTTTAATTTCCAACTTTTATTTTAAGTTTAGGGGTACCTGTGCAGGATGTGCAGGTTTGTTACATAGGTAAATATGTGCCATGGTGGTTTGCTGTACAGATCATCCCATCACCTAGGTATTAAGCCCAGTATCCATTAGCTATTCCTCTTGATGCTCTCCCTCCTCCCAGCCCCACCCTCTAACAGGCCTCAGTGTGTATTGTTCCCCACCATGTGTCCATGTGTTCTCAACATTCAGCTCTCACTTATAAGTGAGAACATGCGGTATTTGGTTTTCTGTTTCTTCATTAGTTTGCTGAGGATAATGGCTTCCAGCTCTATCCATGTCCCTAGAAAGGAAATGATCTTATTCTTTTTATGGGTACATAGTATTCCATGGTGTATATGTACCACATTTTTTTTATCCAGTCTATCATTGGTGGGCATTTAGGTTGATTCCATGTCTTTGCTATTGGGAATAGTCCTGCAACGAACACATGTGTCTCTATACCTTTATAATAGAATAATTCCTATTCTTTTGAGTATATACCCAGTAATGGGATTGCTGGATCAAATGGTATTTCTGCCTCTACGTCTTTGAGGAGTCGCCACACTGTCTTTGACAGTGGTTGAACTAATTTACACTCCCACCAACAGTGTAAAAGCATTCCTTTTTCAGATGAGTTCATGTCCTTTGTAGGGACATGGATGAAGCTGGAAGCCATCATTCTCAGCAAACTATCACAAGGACAAAAAACCAAACACTGCATGTTCTCACTCACAGGTGGGAATTGAACAGTGAGAACACTTGGACACAGGAAGGCCAACATCACACACTGGGGCCTATTGTGGGGTGGGGAGGGATAGCATTAGGAGATATACCTAATATAAATGATGAGTTAATGGGTGCAGCACACCAACATGACACATGTATACATATGTAACAAACCTGCATGTTGTGCACATGTACCCTAAAACTTAAAGTATAATAAAAAAAATTCCTTTTTCTCCACAACCTTTCCAGCGTCTGTTGTTTCTTTACTTTTTAATAATCACCATTCTCACAAGACAGGGATGCCCTCTCTCACCACTCCTGTTCAACATAGTGTTGGAAGTTCTGGCCAGGGCAATCAGGCAGGAGAAAGAAATAAAGGGTATTCAATTAGGAAAACAGGAAGTCAAATTGTTCCTTTTTGCAGATGACATGACTGTATATTTAGAAAACCCCATCATCTCAGCCCAAAATCTCCTTAAGCTGATAAGCAACTTCAGCAAAGACTCAGGATACAAAATCAATGTGCAAAAATCACAAGCATTCCTATACATCAATAATAGACAAACAGAGAGCCAAATCATGAGTGAACTCCCATTCACAATTGCTTCAAAGAGAATAAAATACCTAGGAATCCAACTTACAAGGCATGTGAAGGATCTCTTCAAGGCGAACTACAAACCACTGCTCAATGAAATAAAAGAGGACACAAACAAATGGAAGAACATTCCATGCTCATGGATATGAAGAATCAATATCATGAAAATGGCCATACTGCCCAAGGTAATTTATAGATTCAATGCCATCCCCATCAAGCTAGCAATGACTTTCTTCAAAGAATTGGAAAAGAACTACTTTAAAGTTCATATGGAACCAAAAAAGAGCCCGCATCACCAAGTCAATCCTAAGCCAAAAGAACAAAGCCGGAGGCATCATGCTACCTGACTTCAAACTATACTACAAGGCTACAGTAACCAAAACAGCATGGTACTGGTACAAAACAGAGATACAGACCAATGGAACAGAACAGAGCCCTCGGAAATAATACCACACATCTACAACCATCTGATCTTTGACAAACCTGACAAAAACAAGAAATGGGGAAAGCATTCCCTATTTAATAAATGGTGTTGGGAAAACTGGCTAGCCATATGTAGAAAGCTGAAACTGGATCCCTTCCTTACACCTTATACAAAAATCAATTCAAGATGGATTAAAGACTTAAATGTTAGACCTAAAGCCATAAAAACCCTAGAAGAAAACCTAGGCAATGCCATTCAGGACACAGGCATGGGCAAGGACTTCATGTCTAAAACAGCAAAAGCAATAGCAACAAAAGCCAAAATTGACAAATGGGATCTAATTAAACTAAAGAGCTTCTGCACAGCAAAAGAAACTACCATCAGAGTGAGCAGGCAACCTACAGAATGGGAGAAAATTTTTGCAATCTATTCATCTGACAAAGGGCTAATATCCAGATTCTACAATGAACTCAAACAAATTTACAAGAAAAAAACAACCCCATCAAAAAGTGGGCAAAGGATATGAACAGACACTTCTCAAAAGAAGACATTTATGCAGCCAACAGACACATGAAAAAATGTTCATCATCACTAGCCATCAGAGAAATGCAAATCAAAACCACAATGAGATACCACCTCATGCCAGTTAGAATGGCAATCATTAAAAAGTCAGGAAACAACAGGTGCTGGAGAGGATGTGGGGAAATAGGAACACTTTTACACTGTTGGTGGGACTGTAAACTAGTTCACCTATTGTGGAAGACAGTGTGACGATTCCTCAAGGATATAGAACTAGAAATACCATTTGACCCAGCCATCCCATTACTGGGTATATACCCAAAGGATTATAAATCACACTGCTATAAAGACACATGCACACGTATGTTTATTGCGGCACTATTCACAATGGCAAAGACTTGGAACCAGCCCAAATGTCCATCACTGATAGACTGGATTAAGAAAATGTGGCACATATACACCATGGAATACTATGCAGCCATAAAAAATGATGAGTTCATGTCCTTTGTAGGGACATGGATGAAGCTGGAAACCATCATTCTCAGCAAATCATCGCAAGGACAAAAAACCAAGCACCACATGTTCTCACTCATAGGTGGGAATTGAACAATGAGAACATTTGGAGACAGGAAGGGGAACATCACACACTGGGGCCTGTCATGGGGTAGGAAGAGTGGGGAGGGATAGTATTAGGAGCTATACCTAATGTAAATGACGAGTTAATGGGTGCAGCACATCAGCATGGTGCATGTATACATATGTAACAAACCTGCATGTTGTGAACATGTACCCTAGAACTTAAAGTATAATAAAAGTAAATAAATAAATACATTTTTAAAAAAGGTAAAAAAAATAATAATAATCACCTTTCTGACTGGTGTGAGATGGTATCTCATTGTGGTTTTGATTTGCATTTCTCTAATGATCAGTGATGTTGTGATTTTTTTCACATGTTTGTTGGCTGCATGTATGTCTTCTTTTGAGAAGTGTCTGTTCATGTCCTTTGCCCACTTTTTAATGGAGTTTTTTGTTTTTTTTCTTGTAAATTTGTTTAAGTTCCTTGTAGATCCTGGATATTAGCCCTTCGTCAGATGGATAGATTGCAAAAATTTTCTCCCATTCTGTAGGTTGTCTGTTCACGCTGATGATAGTTTCTTTTGCTGTGCTCTTTAGTTTAATTAGATCTCATTTGTTAATTTTTGCTTTTCTTGCAATTGCTTTTGGCATCTTCATTATGAAATCTTTGCCCATGTCTATGTCCTGAAAGGCATTGCCTAGATTTTCTTCTGGGTTTTTTACAGTTTGGGGTTTTGCATTTGTTTGAAATGCTTGTTCCCCAGTGCCATAAAGAAATAGCACTTGAACATAAATTTAATTTCCTCAGCAAGGCCATTTTTATACTTTCTGCATAAAGGGTACACTCCCCAGCAGTTTTCCCATGAGAGTACACCGAACAAAGGAGACAGGGTCATTTATAACCTGATGCGTCCATCCTACTGCTGTGTCCAGTTTCCATTGGCTGGAACAGGACCTCACATTCTGTATTTGTCCCGATTGGCTAGCAACTTAGAACGTTTTAAAAGAGGCATAGGCAGAGGAGAACAAAGGAAGGAGGAAGTAACTTGTGGAATGCTGAGAAAGGTAAAAACACCTTCAAATAAGGAAGAGGAACAGGCTATGACCTAATGCTTGCTTGGACCAGTATAAGCATGCCAGGGCAAATATTTAGGCTAAATTCTGGGGGGAAATAACATAAAGTACGCAGATATTTAAGAATGTTAGCACAGGTCGCCGGTCGCGGTGGCTCACGCCTGTAATCCCAGCGCTTTGGGAGGGCGAGGCGGGAGGATCACGAGGTCAGGAGATCGAGACCATCCTGGCTGATACGGTGAAACCCCGTCTCTACTAAAAATACAAAAAAATTAGCTGGGCGTGGTGGCAGGCGCCTGTAGTCCCAGACACTTGGCAGGCTGAGGCAGGAGAATGGCATGAACCCAGGAGGCGGAACTTGCAGTGAGCAGAGATCATGCCACTGCACTCCAGCCTGGGTGACAGAGCGAGACTCCATCTCAAAAAAAAAAAAAAGAATGTTAGCACAGGTCTTTGAATAAATTTTGCTTCTAAGACAAGTTACTGTTTATTCCTAGATGGGGAGGAAAGTCTTTGAAGAGGAACCTCTACTTTACTTTTTACACATTTAAGTCTTTAATCCATCTTGAGTTAATTTTTGTATATGGTGTAAGGAAGGGGTCCAGTTTCAATTTTCTGCATATAGCTAGCCAGTTCTCCCAGCACCATTTATTACACAAGGAATCCTTTCCCCATTGCTTGTTTTATCATGTTTGTCAAAGGTCAGATGGTTGTAGGTGTGCAGTCTTATTTCTGGGTTCTGTATTCTGTTCCGTTGGTCTATGTGTCTGTTCTTGTACCAGTACCATGCTATTTTGGTTACTGTGGCCAGGTAGTATATAGTTTGAAGTCAGGTAGCATAATGTCTCCAGCTTTGTTCTTTCGCTTAGGATTGTCTTGGCTATTTAGGCTTGTTTTTATTGTTCCATACGAATTTTAAAATAGTTTTTTTTTTTTCTGGTTATGTGAAGAATGTCAATGGTAGTTTAACGGGAATAGCATTGAATCTATAAGTTGCTTTGGGCAGTATGGCCGTTTTCATGATATTGATTCTTTGTATTCAAGAGCATGGAATGTTTTTTCCATTTGTTTGTGTCATCTCTGATTTGATTGAACAGCGGTTTATAGTTCTCCTTGAAGAGGTCCTCCTTCACTTCCCTTGTTAGCTGTATTCCTAGGCACTTAATTATTTTGTGGCAATTGTGAAGGAGAGATCATTCTGATTTGGCTCTCAGCTTGCCTGTTGTTGGTGTATAGGAATGCTAGCAATTTCTGCACAATGATTTTGTATCCTGAGACTTTGCTGAAGTTGCTTATCAGCTTAAGAAGCTTTTGGGCAGAGATGATGGGATTTTCTGCATATAGGATCATGTCATCTGCAAACAAAGATAGTTTGATGTCTTCTCTTCCTATTTGAATACGCTTTATTTCTTTCTCTTGCCTGATTTCTCTGGCCAGAACTTCCAATACTGTGTTGAATAGGACAGACTTTCTTAACCTGAGACTATTGATAACTGGGTCTGGATAATTTTTTGTTGTTGGGGGGTGAAGGAGACATGGGCTGACTTGTGCGTTGAGGTTTAATAGCATCCATGGCCTCTGCCCACTAGATGCCAGTAGCTCTCTGCCCTCCCCCACCGCAGTCCCCACCATTTGTGAGAACCAAAAATGCTTCTAGATATTGCCAAATGTCCACTGGGGGGCAAAATCACCTCTTTTTAAGAACCACTTCCGTGGACAGTATTTTTCAAACTGAAGGTCACGCCGGTTACTGGGGTATCGGGTACTGAAATAAGTTCAGTGGGTAACAGCATTCTTAAATGAAATTGAATTCAATAGAAAGTATCAGAGCACTTAGACTGTAATTAGAGTAAGCCTGTTTCTTGAAATGTAGACATAATACATCATGTGTGTATTGTGTGGCTATTTAAAATCCATTTCTTACTGTGTATTGCTGCCAAACAAATGTCTGAAAGCAACTGTGCCTAGAGCCCAGCTGAGAGCATTCAACCAGAATGGCTGCTATAAGGTCATAAACTTCCTCGTAGGTAATCTAACAGTCCGTGATTGCCAGTATTAACCTTCCTCTAAGGTGGACCAGGCACCACTGTTCCCTCTGTTAATAGGCTCATGCCTTCCTCTCTCGATGCCTTTTCTCCTACAGCTCTCCCTGAACTCTCATACCTTTCAATAGTACCTATCTTTCAGGGTCTCCCCAAGTCCTTTATAATGTATTATCTGCCATTCCAGTACAAAATGGTATCTCCCTTCTCTGAACACCGTTTGTGCTTTTTGTCTATACTGTAGAAGCTGTCTCTAAAAATGTGATTAGAAAACATAATTGAGAATTTACTTTTAAAAATTAGTAAAAGAATGATTGACTGTATGTGAGAGTTCACAAGAGAGGTTAAGAATATTGTACACAAAGATTTTTCATGTTCCTGAGAAAATGCCTAAAAATGCCACATATAGAAGACCAATATTTGATGACTTCAGGGTGGCCAAATAAAAGAGGTGAGAAAATTTGAAGATGAACTAAGTCTGGTGAGAAAAATTGTGCAAAGGTAACCATGGGCACTGTTAGTGGAAGAGCCTCCTGACAATTAGTGGAAATAGACAAAATCATCGTCATTAAATGACCGTGGTGGGTTGATGGGAAACTGATGTAATTAAATGTTCTGTTATATTAAAAATATTTTGGGCCTGGCACAGTGGCTCATGCCTGTAATCCCAGCACTTCGGGAGGCTGAGGCGGGCGGATCACCTGAGGTCAGGAGTTTGAGACCAGTCTGGCCAACATGGGGAAACACTGTCTGTACTAAAAATACAAAAAAATTAGCTGGGCATGGTGGCACATGCCTGTAATCCCAGCTACTCAGGAGGCTGAGGCAGGAGAATCGCTTGAACTGGGAGGCAGAGGTTTCAGTGAGCCGAGATTGTGCCACTGCACTCCAGCCTGGATGACAAGAGTGGAATTGGGAACAAATACAACTGACTCTTGGTAAATATAGAACTTCTAGAGCAGGGCTATATAGGTGTCACAGAGTATTCTAGCTGTCAGCATTCAGTGTGCCATAGGCATCAATCATTATGTGGGGGAAATGAATGGCAGGAGAAGGACAAGCATTTGTAGCAATCAATATCATTTTCTTTACTGGCCTCTTACTATCCCACAATTGCCTCAAAGTAGAAGCATGGCTAGAGAGGAAGCAGGGTAAGTGGTTGCTTTTGCTTGAGCTTTGTCCTCCAAAGTAGCACCTTATCAACACTTTTAAAGGTGGTCTAAATATCGCTTAGACCAGTGATTCTCAAGCTATCTGTTACGAAATAACTTTTTAAAAATTTTGGAATCAATTGCAGATTGATACTTTGTAAAGTGTAATAAGATTGATTACTAGAAAAATGAAATGAAAAAAGACATGAAATACAGGCTCCAGTTTTTTTGTTTTTGTTTATTTTAGCTTTATTAAGGTATAACTGACAAATAAGGATTGTATATATTTAAGATATACAACTTCATTTTTTGATACATGTATACATTGTGAAATGATCACCACCATCAAGCTAATTAACATATCCGTCAACTAACTCACACAGTTACCATTTGGGTTTTGCTTTTGTTTTTTGGTAAGAACGCAGGATTTACTCTCTTAGCAAATTGCAAGTATACAATATGGTATTGTTAACTGTAGCTACTATGTCATATATTAGATCTTCCACATGTATTTGTCTTAGATAACTGAAAGTAGGAAATGAAATCAGTATTTCAAAGAGATTTGTGTTCTCAAATTCATTGGAGCATTATTTATAATAGGCAAGATACGGAAATATCTTAAATTTCCATTGACAGATGAATGGATAAAGAAAATGTTATATATGTATATAAGCTATTATCTTCTAAGACTACTCAAAACTTAGAATATTCCATTACATATATAATGGAATGTAATTCAACCTTAAAAAAGAAGGAAATCCTGCCATTTGCCACAGCATGGATGAAAATGAAGGACATTATACCAAGTGAAATAAGTCAGACATAGAAAGACAAATACTCTATGATCTCACTTAAATATGGAATCTAAAATAGAACCCACAGAAGCACAGAGAAGAATGGTGGTTGCCAGGAGTTAGGGGGTGGGGGAAATGGGAAGACGTTGGTCAAGTTCCAGCTTTTATTATTATATTCAACATACATAAAATTACTCTGTTAAATTGCTATAAAAGTTTCTAAATGTTTACAGTCAGTTTCTGTACTGAGACCAGGAATAGTCTGGGGACCTTACTGTGAGTAGTCCTAGAATATAATGGCAAGAACTTAGAGGAAGTAATGTAAATTATGCAGTTTAAAAATTAGTAGTAAGACCCTGAGAAGAGTGTAAAATTGTTATGGTAGGTAGCTAGTCAGCCATGAGCAGGTTAGGAGAGGGCTCCCCACCACACCCTACCAGGAAAGTCAGGAGATCATCAGGTGATGATCTGTCACACTGCCTCTCTAAAATAATCATTGGTTGCAGCCAGCACCAGGAAAACGTAGTATCCCTGTAGATAGAAAACACTTGAAATCGGTGATCGATAGCTTCTCAATAAGACCTCAGGAATTGGGTGAGTGGGCTCGAGCATGGGGCACTCCACCAGAAAAGGGAAGAACACCTCAGGTGAGCATGCATATGACTCCAGTAAACCCACTGCGCGTGCTCATCTCCCAAGTGCTAGAAAGTCACCGCACATGCAGGCAGGTCACCCTAAGGAAAGAATCAAGGAAAAGGGATGCAGGACCCTAGAAGTATGCCAACACATAAAACTGTAAGTCAAAGGTCAAACACCGCACATGACCTCCAAGATGCCGGCTTGGGTCTCATCCAAGTGTACTTTCCTTTCTTTCCTGCTGTAAAGCTTTTTTTTTTCTTTTTTGAATATGTTTCATGACTTATATATATATATATTTATTATGCTTTAAGTTCTAGGGTACATGTGCAAAACGTGCAGGCTTGTTACATATGTATACATGTGCCATGAAAGACCAAAGATAGATAAAACCACAAAGATGGGGAAAAACTGAAAATTCTAAAGCTTTTTAATAAATTTCCACTCCTGCTCTGAAACTTGCCTCAGTCTGTTTTTCTGCCTTATGCCCCTCAGTTGAATTCTTTCTTCTGAGGAGGCAAGAATTGAGGTTGCTACAGACCCATACGGATTCGCCACTGGTAACCTGGATACCTTCCACCACTAACAAAAGGATATTACTTTTACATGTCCTCACCCACCCACCAACCAAAACACACAGACTCTTGCCCATTCCCACATCCCTGTTGGAACCTGGCAAGTGCTGGCAGACAAGGGAGTGGAGACAGAGAGGTGCCTTGGTTACAGCCCAGGGGCAACATTGATGTTCATGTCAAGCTTCCTTAAAATCCCATCCATCCTCATCTCCATTGCCTACTTCCGAAATACCTACTATATCTAAGGCTAATTGCTTATTAAATAGTTGCTTCTTTAAAATGTGTCACTCTGTATAAAAGAAACCAGGATAGTTGACTAAACTAAGCTATGTTAAAAAGCTTTCTTCTTGACATTAACATGTATTTACTCTTTCTGCTAAAACGTAAATATTTTAAGCACCTTTTGACCTCTTTCCTTGAAGTCTGTTTTCTCCCAGATGGCAAAAGTTTTTCTTCTTTAAAAACACACACAAAGTGAAGCCAATGAACTCCGTATCCAGAAATGAGGAAACATTAACCTAAGGAGCAGTACATGCCCACACTATTTCTAAATTTGAAGACATATGGTATAGGAGAGAGCCAGATAGACAGTAATTATAACTACACTAAATACTTGCAGTAAACATAGTAAATATATTGTAAATGTCAACAGATATAAATAATTTTGATAATTACAATATTCCACTGTGCTCCAGGGCTTATAAAGATAATTATTAGGATTTTTTTCATTATTTGAGTTTTTAAAACAATTATGATATTTGCTGCTAATGTATTTACAGAATCACTTAAGTTAAATTATTCACATTACAGTTACTTCTTTTATTTAAAATTGTGTAAGCTCCAAGAAGGCAAGGAATGTGTTTTTCTGGTTCACCGCTGTATCCTCTGCATCTGTCACAGTTCTTGATATACAGCAAGTACTTAAAAAATAGTTATTGAATGAATAATACCGCATAATTTTCCTGCGATGACTATAATTGTATTTGGAATGTCCGTTCTTAAAAGATGCGGTCTGTGGGTTTTAGGGTATGTAGAGTATCTTATATTATGCACATATCAGCACTCAATATCACTTGTAGGCAGCGGTGTGCTGGTAAATAAGTGTGGTTTAAATCTCCCACCAAGGCTGAATTCAAGTTACCCACTTGATATCACTGAACTTGGAGCTGGGAAGAGATGTGGACATTGGCTTATGGGAGCTAGTATGAGCAGGCTCCAGCACACCACTGCTCAGATGTCAGTTCCCACTTACTCTGCCCTATCAAGTTTTAGATTTTGTGACCTTCAAACTGTAGATTTAATCTCTCCCCCTCCTAAAACAGGAGGGGGAGACCAAGCCTGGCATTTTACCGGGGGCTGTATTTCTACCAGAAGATGGGAGTTTGTAACTAGTCTTGTTGCCATAATCTATTAGTTCTCAAAGTGAAGACCCAAGAACAGCAGTATCAACATTACTTGGGAACTTTGTAGAAAAAATTTCAGGCAAATTATTAGTCCCCACCCCAGATTTACCAAATGAGGAATCTTTATGTATTTTTTAATTTAATAATTTTTAAATTCACGTATAATAATTGCACATATTTATGGAGTATAGAGTGATATTTCAACAGGTGTATGCAATACGTAATGATCAAATCAGAGTAATTAGCATATCCATCACCTGAAACATTTATCATTTCTTTGTATTGTGAACGTTCAAAATCCTCTCTTCTAGCTATTTGAAATATACAATAAATTATTGTAATTTTGTATACATTAACCAACTTCTCCCTATCCTCTCTTCCCCTTTACCCTTCCCAGCCTCTAATAACCAGAATTCTATTCTATTCTCTACTTCTATGAGCTCAACTTTTTTAGCTCCAAGATACGAGTGAGAGCATGCACTATTTACATCTTTCTGTTCCTGACTTATTTCATTTAACATAATATCCTCCAAACTCTTCCATGTTGCCACAAATGACAGAATTTCATTCTTTTTCATGGCTAAATAGTATTCCACTGTGTATACACACTACATTTTCTTTATAGAAGGAATCTTTGTTTTAACAAGTTCTCCAGGTGATTTTGATGTGTGCTTAAGCTTGAGCACTCTTACCCTAAAACCAGAGTTCAGCAGGCCTGAAGCAAGATTCACAGGTACCTGCATTTTCATTTTATCAGCTGCATTCTTTTTCTCTTAAATCCACATGTAATTTCAGTTTGACTTGGTTTCTGCCTCCTTTTCTGAATCTTATTCCACTTTTCTGAAGAAACTAGCATCCTGGCCTACAACTACAAATAGAACCCTTGAGAATTAGATACAGATTCTAGCTGAGTTGGAACCAGTTACCCATACCCAGGAGAGCAATGTTAGTCATCGTAGCTCAGTTGTAACTCTTTCTCCAGTAGCCCTCCAGCAAGCTTTCTGCCTAAACCCCACAGATTTTGGTTTTAGGCTCAAAGATATGGAAAATTTAAATGATAAGCATGATAGTATTTTTTTTCCTGTTCTCTACTTTTTCTCACAAACACCATAAAAATGTGGTTTAGGTATGATTTTAGTTTTGAGAACCTCTAAAGCAAAATGTAGGCTTTAAAAGTGTACCCTAAGGCAGCTGTAGAAATAGTAAAATATAAGAAGCCAACCTCCAATTATGACTTTCTTATTTGTCATGTTATTTAAGCACTAAGTCCTAGGCCTTCTTCCTGGGAAAGGCCCTTCCCAAGGGCTCCTTCCTTTATCCTATCCAGGTCTACCACAGGAGTATAGAAAATATGTCACGGAAAGTGTGAATATAAAGCACTGAGAAAAAAGAAAACAAGGTTCTTTCTAAATCATCAGAAACCACAAAAATAATGTAAATTAATAAAGACCTTGAATTCTGAGATGTGAAAGAAATTATATGTAACTTTAAAGTAATGATAAAAATGTAACCCAACATATTTTCCTACTATCAAAATGTTTTAGTGGATATCTATGACTTATGTTGCTGAAGAATCATTCAACACTTGGTTTGTGACAAAATGTACAATAATTTCTCTTGGGGAACTATCCTTTATTCTACTCTCAGTTTATGTGCTTAGGGCGGAGTTGAGCCTATACCAAACTCCAGGGGAAGAGACTTATGCCACTTGATCCTTGCCATCCAGAACTTTACATCTCCACAATGATCAGTTCAGAGATGGGCACATGACCCAGTTAGAGCTAGTAAGATTCACTGAGTTGATTGGAAGAAAAGCAAGTAATCCACCTTGTTGGAAGTTTGTTTGCCTGAGAGGGTCAAGCTGCTCCAACCATCTCACCAGTAGAAGGGGAGAGCCCAGAATTACTGGGGGCCACCACAGACTGAAAAGGAGTGGACACAGCAGAAGGTAGAGGTGAAAAATAGAGTGAAGTGGACTTCTAATGACATTGTTTGTGGACTTCTAATGACGTTGACATTGATTTGGTTATACAAGTCAATAAATTCTCCTTTAGACTTCAAGGAGTCTGAGTTTGATTTTCTGTCTAATAGAAATGCATCATCATAAAGTCTGTGAGGAACAGTAAGTTGTGAGTTTACATCTTACTCCACTCACCATAATGTTCTTTTTCTTTTTCAACATAATGTTCTGAAGGAAAAGTCCTAGAAAACTACAAGGGCACTCTGTAAAGTGTGCAGAACAAAATAAGATGTCTCCACAGAACATGCTGAATAAATAAGCTGACAGATTTAAGAGCTGAAAGACATTAGGGGCAAGTGAAAAATGACTCTTCTTATGAGGAAGATTTTCAGGGGACGTAAGTGGACATCATGTTTTCCTCTTTCTTGAAGATTTTGGAAAGCAAAGCGCTTTGGGAAGGATTCAAACAATTAGGAAGTCCTATTGGTAAATAATAGAGAATATTTTTGTGAATTTTATAAACCTATGTGAGAGGTTTATTTTTGCTTTTTGGAGACAAGTTTTGTACGTCCAAATTTCAAAAATAATCACAAAATAGACAAAATGTACATTTCTTGATGAGCTATTTGTTTCATTCTGTCAAAGAATAGATAGCTATCTCAACATAAGGTTTGCGTGTATGTGTGTGTGTGTAAAGAAGAAATTATAAACTCAAACACTACAGAGGTCTGTCAGGTAATATAAATGAAGGAAGTGGGCTATTTGAGACAAAGGACCAGTGGGGACTGTGATGAACTGGAAAGCAAATATGCTATTCAATTCAGATATCACATGGGAATATAGATCCAGTGTTGCCATACCCCCCGCCCCAAGTTTTCAATAAGGCAACAAAATCTATATATTTACATGAAATACCCAAATTTAATATTATTGGCAACTATTCTTTTGTCGTTGGTAGTGGTAGTGTTGCTGTTGTTGTCTAAACTGTGTGGGGCAAACAAAATATAATCCAGGTTATTAGTTATCAATTTAAATTCCAGTATTAACACATGCAACAAATATTTATTGACTTCTTACTATTTCCAGACCCTATTCTAATCAACAAGGATTAAAAACAGTAAAAAAAAACAGACAAAATATTTGCCCTCATGGAGCTTACATTCTAGGAGCATAGAATAGGCAACACAATTTATACTAATGTTTCTCAAGGCCTTGTTCATAAAAGTGGACAAATATAGACAGTTTCAATGGAACATATATGGAAATGTACATGCATTTCCACACATATAATTTTTGTTTTCTCCAGTAAATAAATATCACTTCAAGTTATGTCTCAATATTATTATTATATTATTGTGTAAACAGGAATGATGATTATTTTTTCTAAGTTTCCACTCCTTTCTAGGGAGGGTGAATACTGAATTTAGGGATCTTTATTTGTTGAGCTCCTGAGTATGTGCATGTGAAATATTGTGAGCTAATATTTTGAGATGTTTCATCTTCACTGCCCCTCTTTCTTTATTCATTATTCTTTCCCAATAACCAGGCAACAGAAATAGCTTTCTATATGTCTACATGCCCTGCCTTTGCTTGCAGGTTGGCCTTATTTTAGAACAAAGAAGTCAAGTGAGTTGCTGAATGGATTTTAAAACATAGCAGACACAATAATCTCAGGGTCTATGCATTTCAATTTATAAGAGCCAAGTATGATTGCTGAAGATAAGTTTTCTTGGAATTCTAAAATTTCTATATGAAACCAAAACTGAGAACATAAGTTTGTATCTTCATCCATTAAGTAAGGGATTTTTTGGAGGGTAGGACCCAGAGCACAGGAGACCACTGTCTAGCTTCCCAAGGTGTGCTATCCTGAAAACTAAGTCTCATAGCGATGTACCTTGGCAGATTAGCAATGGCAGTGGGAGATATTTAGGAAGGCGGACCTCAAAGTAGTCTGAATATGTCATGCATACCTCAACATGGTGCATGGAAAGCAGCTAAGTACTCCAGAACCCCCAAGAAGGTGTCAAGACAATGCTAATGGAATCAGTTTTGAAGATAAAAGGGGAAGGAGAAAGTGATAAGTTCAAATCTTACACTGGTCACATTTACAAACTAGTGGTGATTGAGTTACATCGAATTGACTGGTTTCAGTTTTTTGCCAGGTGAAAAAAATGTGATTGATGAGCTAATTTGAGTTACAGTAAAATAAAAGTTTTGAAGTTTCATACCTGACTTTTGGGACAATGCAGCTTATATCTGTTGCAAAAGTTTGGAAGAACTGAGGCTGACTTCAGACGTACTGCTTAAGAAAGAAGTGAGATTTAAAGGTCCAAGGCTAAAGATCTTGGATCGAAGGAGATCCAAGTCAGTAAGAGTAGACACTAAGAAGAAAGACTGAAAGTGAGATGGAAAGAGGGAATATAAGAACCCTCCCCCACCCCATGCTCCCCTCCTCACATGCACACACATTGATGGTGCAACCAGGGAAGCTTGTAAGGAGACACATGCCCACTGGGGATTTTTGTCACTACATGTTATGCAATGTATAATGTGAACCTTCCTGTGTTTCCATAAATGCACAGTAAAATTCAAAACCAAAAAAGTAAACAAAGACGAACAACGATATGTGTTGTATAATTGGAATTCTGTGAAAGCCAGTGCAAGAGTTGAGTTTTGCATCAAATGTTTTGGGAGGCCAAAATATATTCAAACTGTACAGATGGGGTGGGTAGTAAATAAACAACCTTTTAAACGTTAGTTATATATGATGGAGTTCAATATAGAAAACATATTTCAAATGTCTTTGGACCTCTCTGAATCTCAACTACCTAATCTGTAAAATGAAGATATTTTCCTTGCAAAGTTGTTCAAAGGATTAGCGATAATATATTTAAAATACCTAACATAGAGTCTAACACAATAACCCCCTAAGAAATGGTGTCAGTTATAATATTATTAATATACTTCATTGCATTTAGTTTTAAAAATTAATGTACATTCAAAATTAGACATTATTTCTACCATGCATTTAGCCTGTGTGTTACAGCCCAAATGCCACTATCTCCTAGATGCCTTCTCCTATCCTTTCTGGCAGAATAAATCACTTTTTATTCTGTAGACTCATACTATTTTATTTATATGTTTTATCATACTCATTTTATTTCTGGTATTATAAAACATCTCTGTGTGTCCATCTTTTCCATTGTCACTTCTCATCTTTGTTCTTCCAGATCTATTACCTACCCTTTTCTACTCTGATCTCTGGGAGGCTGACCTTTACAAAATACATCAGTGGGTTCCTTTTCTCTGCTTTCTTGTTGGGTTTGGCCAATGGGGAGCCTTGGAGAGAGAATAAAAGAAGGGAGGACAATAAGGCCAGGTAATTTATTTCTGCAGTTATTTTCTTGCACAGCTGCTGTGAATTGTTTACGCCCTTTTACTGAAGTCACAACACCTATCAGGTGGCCTCCTCCTCCACAAAGCTACCCTCTCTGGGCTCAGATAAGTGTTTCCACCCCTTCCCCTTCTGGCCTAGGGGTGATAACAGTTCTCTTTTGTTGTTATTGATGCACAACTCTCTGTTGGATTCCCCAAACTCTGCCAACAAATTACTCAGGTTGAGTGGGCCCTCAATTCCTGCTGGGACCTTGATAGGATCAATTAGTGTTCCCTGATATATGGACCTGGGAAGAGAGGCTCTCTAGTTATTGAAGAACAAACTGTAGTGTGTGTTTCCAGCAGCTATTTTCTCTGACAAATAGAGAGACTGCCTATGGAATGAAGCCTATAGGATGAAGCCTATGAGATGAAGACAATGTTTGAGACTCAGAATGCAGTCGGGCTTAAGCCATCTCTACACCTGGATATCCCAGTTATGTGATCCAATAAAATAAATTCCCTTTTTGTTTGAGCTAGTTTGAGTTGGGATTGTCACTTGCAGTGAAAATAGTCCTAGCAAATAATGGGCTTAAAACGAAGAAGAAGTATACAGTTTGGGAGATCAGTAAAGCTCGCATAAAAAAAAATGGCAGCTAAGGGGGATTTTGAAGGAAGTATATGATTTTTGCACGGAAAGGAATGCTTTTCAGTCAGAAGAAACAATTTGAACAAAGATATGGAGACATACAAATAATCAGGGAATGGTGAAAGCTCAGTTTTGCTGGACCATAGAGTATAGGTAAGGGAGTAGTAGTGGTAAATAAAGCTGGAAAGGTGAGATTAAGCCTTGACTTAATTAAAACAGTTGAGATGATGTAGGGACATAGATTTCTTGGATATGGCAGTGGCTATTCTCTACTTGAAACAACATGATTGGAATGTCTGCTTCAGATGGATTATAATGGTTTTATTTTTCTACAAGTTATCTGTTGCTGAATAAGAAATCATTCTAAAACTTAGTGTCTTAAAATAATAAACATTTATTATCTCAGTTTATGTGGGTCAGAAATTTAGGAGCAACTCAGCTGAATGGTTCTGTCTTAGGGTCTCTCATGAAGTTACAGCCAAGATGTCGGCTAAAGCTGCAATCATCTGAAGGCTTAACTGTGGCTGGACGATCTGCTTCCAAGATGGCTCACATGTCTGGCTGTTGGCAGAAAGCCTTGGTTCTTTGCTGCATGTAGATAGAAGGTCTTGCCACACAAACCTCTCTGAAGAGTTACTTCAGTGTCCTCATGAGCTGGCAGCTGGCTTTTTCTGGAGTAAATGGTCCCAGAATGAGCAAGGTGGAAACTGCAATGTCTTAAGTTACATGCCCTCTGAAGGCTCACTCCATCATTTCCATGAAATCTTATTTGTACACAGGTCAGCTGGTTTGATATGGGAAGGGACTATGTAAAGGCATTAATGCCAGGATGTGTGGACCATGGACACTGGCTGTCACAGTTTCTATTTTTCTATCTTAATGAGAATTTCTAATTCATATACTGCTGTAGGGAAATTAAGACTACAACTGAGGTTTTACTATTAATGTGTTTTGTGTTTTCCGTGTTTTGATACTCCTATAACATTTCTCACATTGACATTTTCTTTTCCTCTCTGCAAAGCCAAGGGAGCCCATGATTTCTCCTTAGTTGGCTCCTTATGACAGCATAATTTTTAATTTCACGATGCAATATTAATATAATACTGTGTCACTTAGAACTCTACATTTAATAATAAACATTATAGAAACCAATATTTCAGTGGTAGAGTTTCCTAACAGTGAAGAAATGGGCAAAAAAGAATAAAATATACTTCTCCAGAGGTCTTCAAAATAAGGTAGATTTTTCTAACTGCCTGGAATAATTTGGCTATGAAATGGACTGAAGGCAAGGTATAGACAGATCACTTCTTAAGATCTGTCCTCGAGGAGGTTCCAAGATGGCCAAATAGGAACAGCTCCAGTCTACAGCTCCCAGCATGAGCGATGCAGAAGATGGATGATTTCTGCATTTCCAACTGAGGTACAGGGTTCATTTCACTGGGGATTGTTGGACAGTGGGTGCAGCCCTCGGAGCATGAACCGAAGCAGGGCAGGGCATCACCTCACATGGGAAGCGCAAGGGGTCAGGGAATTCCCTTTCCTAGCCAAGGGAAGCCATGATAGACGGTACCTGGAAAATTGGGACACTCCCACTCTAATACTGCGCTTTTACAACTGTCTTAGCAAACGGCACACGAGGAGATTATATCCTGCCCCTTGCTTGGAGGGTCCCACGCCCACGGAGCCTCGCTCACTGCTAGCACAGCAGTCTGAGATCGAACTGCAAGGTGGTAGCGAGGCTGGGGGAGGGGCGTTCCACCATTGCTGAGGCTTGAGTAGGTAAACAAAGCGGCCTGGAAGCTCAAATTGGGTGGAGCCCACTGCAGCTCAAGGAGGCCTGCCTGCCTCTGTAGACTCCACCTTTGCAGGCAGGGCACAGCTGAGCAAATGCTCATCATCACTGGTCATCAGAGAAATGCAAATCAAAACCACAATGAGATACCACCTCACGCCAGTTAGAATGGTGATCATTAAAAAGTCAGGAAACAACAGAAGCTGGAGAGGATGTGGAGAAATAGGAACACCTTTACACTGTTGGTGGGACCGTAAACTAGTTCAATCATTGTGGAAGACAGTGTGGCGATCCCTCAAGGATCTAGAACTAGAAATACTGTTTGACCCAGCCATCCCATTACTGGGTATATACCCAAAGGATTATAAATCACGCTGCTATAAAGACGCATGCACATGTATGTTTATTGTGGCACTATTCACAATAGCAAACACTTAGAACCAACCCAAATGTCCATCAGCGACAGACTGGATTAAGAAAATGTGGCACATATACACCATGGAATACTATGCAGCCATAAAAAAGGATGAGTTCATGTCCTTTGTCGGGACATGGATGAAGCTGGAAACCATCATTCTCAGCAAACTATTGCAAGGACAGAAAACCAAACACCACATGTTCTCACTCATAGGTGGGAATTGAACAATGAGAACACTTGGACACAGGAAGGGGAACATCACACACTGGGGCCTGTCATGGAGTGGGAGGAGTGGGGAGGGATAGTATTAGGAGATATACCTAATGTAAATGACGAGTTAATGGGTGCAGCACATCAACATGGCACATGTATACATATGTAACAAACCTGCACGTTGTGCACATGTACCCTAGAACTTAAAGTATAATTAAAAAAAAAATCTGTCCTCAATCTATGATTTCCAGATAAATATTTAGATTTGAATCAATATTTCTAGTATTTGAATAGTAATTTCTTAAAATCTTTTACAGTTTTAATTTTTAGGTAGAGCAACAGTTTGTAGAGAAGCATCTGTGTGCCTGGCTATATGCATGTTTTAAAACCTTTTAATCAAAATTCCTTTGCTTGCAATGCTCACCCTGGCTAGCTAAGAAAAGGAGGTGTTGTTATAAGGACACTCAGAGTTTGCACGAATTAAAGCACAGAAAATAAAACACAAGCAGATTTCATGAACTGAGACCACAACTCTTTTTTTCACAAGTATAAACTTGCTTTTGCACTCATGACAAATATACATGTCTCTGCAGGTCTACTGTATTATCCTTTCTCTCTACCAGTTGACTTTCTCTGGTAGTCATCTTGACTGTGGCCCATACACCAGATGGATGCTGCATATAATGGCTGCTCTACCCTACTTTACATCGACAAGTCTCAATTCATTTCTTTCAGCTTCTGTTATACTGCATCTTTTATCTATGTCATTTTTAAAGAATTTCCTGGAAAGGAAATCTGATTGGCCCAGGTTATCTTTTTAAAACAGGCCACAAGTCTAGGCATAAATTTGGACAAGCCATGGACTCCCTTGGATCAGCTTTCTTTTTTGCTCTCCTTTTGGCATGGCTGTAAGAAGGTATTGTGGCAATGGTAGACATTGATATTACAGAAATACAGAGACAATCCCTGTTTTTAGTAGGCATGCCATCTATTTCTTTCCAAACTCCTATTTAGTACCTATGTAGAAAAAAAATACAGTTGAAGTGACCTCATTATATTCAAAATTATCACAAAGTTAGTCCAAATATGAAGTGGTTCTTTCTATTCTTAATGCTTTGAGTCATATATAGAATTAATAAAACATTATTTTTGAGGATTAGAGAGAATAGAAAGCCCTGAATCTTGGGTTATTCAGCCATTTCTTGATAAAAATAAATGTAAAAATGCTTTTGCATTGAAATAAAACCTTACAGTAAAAACAAACTGAATAATAAGACATAAATAATAGGAGAAACTACTTGTACAAAAATAGTAAACTATTTTAAAATTTGACTATGAATAGCCATGTAATAAATTCTGGGGTGAAGTTTTGTCAGCAAATTTAGTGGAAATAGCTCACCCTTTGGGATTAAAATATGTCTTTAAATAAGATTCTTATATCAAAAATAAAAAATTAAATACAATTAAATGCAAAACAACACAGTATTGCCAATTTCAATGTGTTTGAACTTTTCATTTGTGCAATCATACTGAAAATTTACTATATTCAAACTTTGGGGATAAAAAAATAGAAGAAAACAAATTAATCTATTGAATTATAAATTTAAATGAGTAGTATCTATACTTAATCTTTTCTACGTGTGTGCTTGAATATGTATAGGCAATTTTAATTAACTGGATGTTAGTTTGATAAAATATTGGGAAACTTTGCAATCAGGCCACTGAATATTCAGTTTAATTATGTCGGTATGCACTTCTATTTGCTTCTAATGCCAAGGATCCATTGGTAAAATAAATGCCCATTTTGTGGTCTGTTATGCAGAAAATGTTTAATCCAGTGTTTGATTTACTCTGTTAAATCTTCCTTATTGAATGTGTTTATTCATCCATGCAAAATTGGGTATGCTGCTTTCTGTTACTATGACATTACAATTAAACAGCTAAAAGAAGAATAGCAAGACTTTCTATAAAGGTTGATGAAATTCCCACAAAATTATTCAGCCTCTTTGTTTTGTTTTGTTTTGTTTTGTTTTGCAGGGACTATGAAAAATGTAAATGTGTTCTGAATATTTCTATATTGAAGAAGCTGACAAATACAATAGTACAAATAATCATTTTGTTACTAAAACTAACACTTAAAAATATTTCTAATATATGGAAATAATTGCTGTCATGACATTGATTATCTTTTAAAGATGGAATTGAACATGAACTCAAAGACCTCAATTTGATAAACAAAAATGGTATGATAGAATAGTATTTATACACATTTGAAATGGAAAACTTTAAGTTAACTTCATCTGGATATATTGTAAAACTCCTCAAGGGGGTTGTATACTCACAACAGCACTACTTCATGTAATTTGAGGATATTCTCTAGTAGACTGGACTTTCTTTATTTTTAGCTATGTTTTATTGTCCAGAGTATTTGTACTGGTGAATTTTTACCACCACTACAACTACAGGCTTGGAGACAAATTTTTTAATTCAAAATTAGCTTTAATACTAGTTCTGAATTGAAAAAAATTCTTTATAAGTCTGGAACTTATAATAAGATGTAATAATCTACTTCCTGAATTATTATTGCTTATTTTTCATGGTGTTAAGAGATACACATTCATACAAACACAAGTATTTTGTAAGAATCTCTTTTAAATTGAAATGTCTGAAATGAGACAAAGAATTCAGAAACTGGATGTCAAGGATGCTCAGTGAGACCCAACAGAAAGTTGAAATTCAATTCAAGGAAGCCAGAAAAATGATCCAAGACTTGACAGATGAAGTAGTCATATTAATAAATAACCAAACCGAACTTCTGAAATTGGAAAATTCACTATAGGAATTTCAAAATACAGTTGAATGCCTTAACAACAGACTAGACAAAGCAGAGGAAAGAATTTTGGTGCTTGAGGACTGGTTATTCTAATCAACCTACACAGACAAAGAAAAAGAAAAAAGAGTTTCAAAAAAATGAATGAAGGCTCGGAGAGATATGGGATTATGTAAAATGACCAAACCTACAACTCATTGGCATTCCTGAGAGAAAAGAAGTGACAGTAAGCAACTTGGAAAACATATTTCAGGATATAATACATGAAAAATTCCCAACCTTGCAAGAGAGGTCGACATGCAAATTCAAGAAATTCAGAGAATCTCTGAGAGATATTATACAAGATGACTATCTCCAATGTACATAGTCTTCGGACTTTCCAGTGCAAGAAAAAATCTTAAAGGCAGCTAACAAAAAGAGGTATATCACCTATAAAGGGAATCTCTTCAGGCTAACAGCAGACTTCTCAGCAGAAACCTTACAAGCCAGGAAAGATTAGGGGTCTATTTTTAGCATTCTTAAAGAAAAGAAATTCCAGTTGAGTATTTCATATCCTGCTAAACGAAGTTTCATAAGCAACGGAGAAATAAAATATTTCCCAGAACTAAAAGAATTTGTTGTGACTAAACTTACAAGAGATACTTAAGGAGCTCTAAACTTGGAAACAAAAGAAACATACCTGCTATCACAAAAACACACTTAAACGCATAACCCACAGACCTCATAAAGCAACTAAACTATCAAGACTACAAAGAAACCAGCGAACATCATCACAACAGAAACAAAACCTCACTTATCAATATTAATCTTGAATGTAAATGGTGTAAACAGCCCACTTAAAAGACACAGGGTGGCACGTTGGATAAAAAAAACAAGATCCAACATTCTGCTGTCTTTAAGAGACTCATCTCACATGTAGTGACACCCATAGGCTCAAAGTAAAGAGACAGAGAAGGATCTATTATGCAAATGAAAAAAAAAAAGAGCAGGGCTTGCTATTCTTGTATTAGATAAAACAGACTTTAATCCAATAACAGTAAAAAAGGACAAAGTGGGCCATCATATAATAACAAATGGTTCAATTCAGCACGAAGACTTAACTCTCCTAAATATAAATGCACCCAGATTCATAAAATGAGTACTTCCAGACCCACGAAAAGACTTAGACAGCCACACAATAATAGTGGAAGACTTCAATACCACGCTGATAGCATTAGATAGAACATCAAGGCAAAACACTAATGAAGAAATTCTGGATGTGAATTTGACACTTGACCAATTTGACTCAATAAAAACCTACAGAATACTCCACTGAACAACCACAGAATATATGTCCTTCTCATCTGCACATGATACATACTCTAAGAATGACCACATGCTTGGCTATAAGGCAAGTCTCAATAAATTTTTTAAAAATGGAAATCATACCAAGCATATTCTTGGACCACAGTGGAATAAAAATAGAAATCAATACCAAGAGAAACTCTCAGCAGACATTTTTGAGTGACTATTTGTACCAGATATTGGACTGGGTTCTGGGAATATAATGATGACCAATATGGGCATAGTCCTTGCCTTTGTGGATCTTACCTTCTAACAAGATGAAACAAGTAATTCCATAAGTAATTGGATATTTCCAATCATAAGTTCAACAAAGAGGGAATATAGGGTGATAGGGGATCTAAGCTAGATTGATGACTCAACAAAGACTTGCCACATTATGTGACGTTTCAAATTAACTGTAAAGGATGAGAAGCTACACTAAAGGGGGGCAGAAGGATAAAGGTGCAATTCAGGCACACGGAAGGGCATCAGTGAAGGCCCTGAAGTGGGGAGAAGCATGAGCACCCGAGGAAATGAAGGAGAGCTAATATGGCTGGATCCTAGAGAGAGAAGGTTAAGAGGCATGAGATGAGACTGAAGAGTTAGGCAGGGCCTTTTAGGCTATGTTTATAATTTTGGAGTGTATTTTAAAAACAATGAGAAGTCATGAAGTGTTGTAGGTAGAGAAAGGCATAATCAGATTTGAGTTTTAAAATGTTTACTCTGCCTTCAGTGTGGAGAGTGGACTGGAGAGAAGCAAGCATTAATGAGGGGTCCACCTACAACCAATTGTAGTAGTTTAGGCAAGAGATTATGTGGGCATTCCATATTCAGATTAATTAATATAGTTACAATATATTTTTGAGGTAAATATGGCAAGTGTTGCTGATGGATTGGTTTAAAGGTGAAAGACAGTGATGTGTCAAGGATGATTCTTGGGTTTTTGACTTGAATAGCAGAGTAAAAGGTGGTACTATTTCCAAGATAGGGAATGCTGGATGAAGAGAAGATTTGGGAGTGGGATTCAGATGTTCAGTAGTTCAGCACTGGACATGTTTGGAAGAGATGTTGAGTAAGAGGTTGGTTATATGGGTCTGGAACACAAAGGAAAGGCCCCAGGGATAGAGACCATTAAATTATGGTTTCTATAAAGATAACAGTCAGATTTCATAGTTGAGTAACTGTCTGAATACCAGGGAAGTGTTCAAGGAGTCATGCTTTTTCTTTTTTATTTATTTATTTATTTAATTATTATTATTATTATTATACTTTAGGTTTTATGGTACATGTGCACAACATGCAGGTAAGTTACATATGTATACATGTGCCATGCTGGTGCGCTGCACCCACTAACTCGTCATCTAGCATTAGGTATATCTCCCAGTGCTATCCCTCCCTCCTCCCCCCACCCCACAACAGTCCCCAAAGTGTGATGTTCCCCTTCCTGTGTCCATGTGTTCTCATTGTTCAATTCCCACCTATGAGTGAGAATATGCGGTGTCTGGTTTTTTGTTCTTGCGATAGTTTACTGAGAATGATGATTTCCAATTTCATCCATGTCCCTACAGAGGACATGAACTCATCATTTTTTATGGCTGCATAGTATTCCATGGTGTATATGTGCCACATTTTCTGAATCCAGTCTATCATTGTTGGACATTTGGGTTGGTTCCAAGTCTTTGCTATTGTGAATAATGCCGCAATAAACATACGTGTGCATGTGTCTTTATAGCAGCATGATTTATAGTCCTTTGGGTATATACCCAGTAATGGGATGGCTGGGTCGAATGGAATTTCTAGTTCTAGATCCCTGAGGAATCGCCACACTGACTTCCACAAGGGTTGAACTAGTTTACAATCCCACCAACAGTGTAAAAGTGTTCCTATTTCTCCACATCCTCTCCAGCACCTGTTGTTTCCTGACTTTTTAATGATTGCCATTCTAACTGGTGTGAGATGGTATCTCACTGTGGTTTTGATTTGCATTTCTCTGATGGCCAGTGATGGTGAGCATTTTTTCATGTGTTTTTTGGCTGCATACATGTCTTCTTTTGAGAAGTGTCTGTTCATGTCCTTTGCCCACTTTTTGATGGGGTTGTTCGTTTTTTTCTTGTAAATTTCTTGGAGTTCATTGTAGAATCTGGATATTAGCCCTTTGTCAGATGAGTAGGTTGCGAAAATTTTCTCCCATTTTGTAGGTTGCCTGTTCACTCTGATGGTAGTTTCCTTTGTTGTGCAGAAGCTCTTGAGTTTAATTAGATCCCATTTGTCAATTTTGGCTTTTGTTGCCATTGCTTTTGGTGTTTTAGACATGAAGTCCTTGCCCATGCCTATGTCCTGAATGGTAATGCCTAGGTTTTCTTCTAGGGTTTTTATGGTTTTAGGTCTAACATTTAAGTCTTTAATCCATCTTGAATTGATTTTTGTATAAGGTGTAAGGAAGGGATCCAATTTCAGCTTTCTACATATGGCTAGCCAGTTTTCCCAGCACCATTTATTAAATAGGGAATCCTTTCCCCATTTCTTCTTTTTCTCAGGTTTGTCAAAGATCAGATAGTTGTAGATATGTGGCATTATTTCTGACGGCTCTGTTCTGTTCCATTGATCTATGTCTCTGTTTTGGTACCAGTACCATGCTGTTTTGGTTACTGTAGCCTTGTAGTATAGTTTGAAGTCAGGTAGTGTGATGCCTCCAGCTTTGTTCTTTTGGCTTAGGATTGACTTGGCGATGTGGGCTCTTTTTTGGTTCCATATGAACTTTAAAGTAGTTTTTTCCAACTCTGTGAAGAAAGTCATTGATAGCTTGATGGGGATGGCATTGAATCTATAAATTACCTTGGGAAGGATGGCCATTTTCACGATATTGATTCTTCCTACCCATGAGCATGGAATGTTCTTCCATTTGTTTGTATCCTCTTTTATTTCCTTGAGCAGTGGTTTGTAGTTCTCCTTGAAGAGGTCCTTCACATCCCTTGTAAGTTGGATTCCTAGGTATTTTATTCTCTTTGAAGCAATTGTGAATGGGAGTTCACTCATGATTTGGCTCTCTGTTTGTCTGTTATTGATGTATAAGAATGCTTGTGATGTTTGTACATTGATTTTGTATCCTGAGACTTTGCTGAAGTTGCTTATCAGCTTAAGGAGATTTTGGGCTGAGACAGTGGGGTTTTCTAGATATACAATCATGTCATCTGCAAACAGGGACAATTTGACTTCCTCTTTTCCTACTTGAATACCCTTGATTTCCTTCTCTTGCCTAATTGCCCTGGCCAGAACTTCCAACACTATGTTGAATAGAGGTGGTGAGAGAGGGCATCCCTGTCTTGTGCCAGTTTTCAAAAGGAATGCTTCCAGTTTTTGCCCATGCAGTATGATATTGGCTGTGGGTTTGTCATAGATAGCTCTTATTATTTTGAGATACGTCCCATCAATACCTAATTTATTGAGAGTTTTTAGCATGAAGGGTTGTTGAATTTTGTCAAAGGCCTTTTCTGCATCTATTGAGATAATCATGTGGTTTTTGTCTTTGGTTCTGTTTATATGCTGGATTACATTTATTGATTTGCGTATATTGAACCAGCCTTGCATCCCAGGGATGAAGCCCACTTGATCATGGTGGATAAGCTTTTTGATGTGCTGCCGGAGGCGGTTTGCCAGTATTTTATTGAGGATTTTTGCATCAATGTTCATCAAGGATATTGGTCTAAAATTCTCTTTTTTTGTTGTGTCTCTGCCAGTCTTTGGTATCAAGATGATGCTGGCCTCATAAAATGAGTTAGGGAGGATTCCCTCTTTTTCTATTGATTGGAATAGTTTCAGAAGGAATGGTACCAGCTCCTCCTTGTACCTCTGGTAGAATTCGGCTGTGAACCCATCTGGTCCTGGACTTTTTTTGGTTGGTAAGCTATTGATTATTGCCACAATTTCAGCTCCTGTTATTGGTCTATTCAGAGATTCAACTTCTTCCTTGTTTAGTCTTGGGAGGGTGTATGTGTTGAGGAATTTATCCATTTCTTCTAGATTTTCTAGTTTATTTGCGTAGAGGTGTTTGTAATATTCTCTGATGGTAGTTTGTATTTCTGTGGGATCAGTGGTGATATCCCCTTTATAATTTTTTATTGCATCTATTTGTTTCTTCTCTCTTTTTTTCTTTATTAATCTTGCTAGCGGTCTATCAATTTTGTTGATCCTTTTAAAAAACCAGCTCCTGGATTCATTAATTTTTTGAAGGGTTTTTTGTGTCTCTATTTCCTTCAGTTCTGCCCTGATTTTAGTTATTTCTTGCCTTCTGCTAGCTTTTGAATGTGTTTGCTCTTGCTTTTCTAGTTCTTTTAATTGTGATGTTAAGGTGTCAATTTTGGATCTTTCCTGCTTTCTCTTGTGGGCATTTAGTGCTATAAATTTCCCTCTACACACTGCTTTGAATGCATCCCAGAGATTCTGGTATGTTGTGTCTTGGTTCTTGTTGGTTTCAAAGAACATCTTTATTTCTGCCTTCATTTTGTTGTGTACCCAGTAGTCATTCAGGAGCGGGTTGTTCAGTTTCCATGTAGTTGAGTGTTTTTGAGTGAGATTCTTAATCCTGAGTTCTAGCTTGATTGCACTGTGATCTGAGAGATAGTTTGTTATAATTTCGGTTCTTTTACATTTATTGAGGAGAGCTTTACTTCCAAGTATGTGGTCAATTTTGGAATAGGTGTGGTGTGGTGCTGCAAAAAATGTATATTCTGTTGATTTGGGGTGGAGAGTTCTGTAGATGTCTATTAGGTCCCCTTGGTGCAGAGCTGAGTTCAATTCCTGGGTATCCTTGTTGACTTTCTGTCTCGTTGATCTGTCTAATGTTGACAGTGGGGTGTTAAAGTCTCCCATTATTAATGTGTGGGAGTCTAAGTCTCTTTGTAGGTCACTCAGGACTTGCTTTATGAATCTGGGTGCTCCTGTATTTGGTGCATATATATTTATGATAGTTAGCTCTTCTTGTTGAATTAATCCCTTTACCATTATGTAACGGCCTTCTTTGTCTCTTTTGATCTTTGTTGGTTTAAAGTCTGTTTTATCAGAGACTAGGATTGCAACCCCTGCCTTTTTTTGTTTTCCATTTGCTTGGTAGATCTTCCTCCATCCTTTTATTTTGAGCCTATGTGTGTCTCTGCACATGAGATGGGTTTCCTGAATACAGCACACTGATGGGTCTTGAGTCTTTATCCAATTTGCCAGTCTGTGTCTTTTAATTGGAGCATTTAGTCCATTTACATTTAAAGTTAATATTGTTATGTGTGAATTTGATCCTGTCATTATGATGTTAGCTGGTTATTTTGCTCGTTAGTTGATGCAGTCTCTTCCTAGTCTCGATGGTCTTTACATTTAGGCATGATTTTGCAGTGGCTGGTACCGGTTGTGCCTTTCCATGTTTAGCGCTTCCTTCAGGAGCTCTTTTAGGGCAGGCCTGGTGGTGACAAAATCTCTCAGCATTTGCTTTTCTGTAAAGTATTTTATTTCTCCTTCACTTATGAAGCTTAGTTTGGCTGGATATGAAATTCTGGGTTGAAAATTCTTTTCTTTAAGAATGTTGAATATTGGCCCCCACTCTCTTCTGGCTTGTAGGGTTTCTGCCGAGAGATCCGCTGTTAGTCTGATGAGCTTTCCTTTGTGGGTAACTTGACCTTTCTCTCTGGCTGCCCTTAACATTTTTTCCTTCATTTCAACTTTGGTGAATCTGACAATTATGTGTCTTGGAGTTGCTCTTCTCGAGGAGTATCTTTGTGGCATTCTCTGTATTTCCTGAATCTGAATGTTGGCCTGCCTTGTTAGATTGGGGAAGTTCTCCTGGATAATATCCTGCAGAGTGTTTTCCAACTTGTTTCCATTCTCCCCGTCACTTTCAGGTACACCAATCAGACGTAGATTTGGTCTTTTCACATAGTCCCACATTTCTTGGAGGCTTTGCTCGTTTCTTTTTATTCTTTTTTCTCTAAACTTCCCTTCTCGCTTCATTTCATTCATTTCATCTTCAAGGGCTGATACCCCTTCTTCCATTTGATCGCATCGGCTCCTGAGGCTTCTGCGTTCTTCATGTAGTTCTCGAGCCTTGGTTTTCAGCTCCATCAGCTCCTTTAAGCACTTCTCTGTATTGGTTATTCTAGTTATACATTCTTCTAAATTTTTTTCAAAGTTTTCAACTTCTTTGCCTTTGGTTTGAATATCCTCCCATAGCTCAGAGTAATTTGATCGTCTGAAGCCTTCTTCTCTCAGCTCGTCAAAGTCATTCTCCGTCCAGCTTTGTTCCGTTGCTGGTGAGGAACTGCGTTCCTTTGGAGGAGGAGAGGTACTCTGCTTTTTAGAGTTTCCAGTTTTTCTGCTCTGTTTTTTCCCCATCTTTGTGGTTTTATCTACTTTAGGTCTTTGATGATGGTGATGTACAGATGGGTTTTTGGTGTGGATGTCCTTTCTGTTAGTTTTCCTTGTAACAGACAGGACCCTCAGCTGCAGGTCTGTTGGAGTACCTGGCCGGCCGTGTGAGGTGTCAGTCTGCCCCTGCTGGGGGGTGCCTCCCAGTTAGGCTGCTCGGGGGTCAGGGGTCAGGGACCCACTTGAGGAGGCAGTCTGCCCGTTCTCAGATCTCCAGCTGCGTGCTGGGAGAACCACTGCTCTCCTCAAAGCTGTCAGACAGGGACATTTAAGTCTGCAGAGGTTACTGCTGTCATTTTGTTTGTCTGTGCCCTGCCCCCAGAGGTGGAGCCTACAGAGGCAGGCAGGCCTCCTTGAGCTGTGGTGGGCTCCACCCAGTTCAAGCTTCCAGGCTGCTTTGTTTATCTAAGCGAGCCTGGGCAATGGCGGGCGCCCCTCCCCCAGCCTTGCTGCCGACTTGCTGTTTGATCTCAGACTGCTGTGCTAGCAATCAGCGAGACTCCGTGGGCGTAGGACCCTCTGAGCCAGGTGCGTGCTATAATCTCCTGGGGCACCGTTTCCTAAGCCCGTCAGAAAAGCACAGTATTCGGGTGGGAGTGGCCCGATTTTCCAGGTGCCATCTGTCACCCCTGGAAAGGGAACTCCCGGACCCCTTGCACTTTCCGAGTGAGGCAATGCCTAGTCCCTGCTTCGGCTGGCGCACGGTGCACTCACCCACTGACCTGCGCCCACTGTTTGGCACTCCCTAGTGAGATGAACACGGTACCTCAGATGGAAATGCAGAAATCACCCGTCTTCTGTGTCGCTCACGCTGGGAGCTGTAGACCGGAGCTGTTCCTATTCGGCCATCTTGGCTCCTCCCTGAGTCATGGTTTTTCAACTCAGGAAATAATTAAGTACAGAATTAGTGCCATAGTGATTTTAATAGGGTGGTCAATTTTTAGGTGTCTATTATCTCATTGTACTGTGACTTATCCAAATAAAATATTTAAGCTCTCAATAATAGATGTCCTTGGCCCAGTGGGGTGGCTCACGCCTGTAATCCCAGCACTTTGGGAGGCCGAGGCGGGCGGATCACGAGGTCAGGAGATGGAGACCAGCTTGGCTAACATGGTGAAACCCCGTTTCTACTAAAAATACAAAAAATTAGCCACGTGTGGTGGTAGGCGCCTGTAGTCCCAGCAACTCGGGAGGCTGAGGCAGGAGAATGGCGTGAACCCAGGAGGCAGAGCTTGCAGTGAGTGGAGACCGCGCCACTGCACTCCAGTCTGGGCGACAGAGCGAGACTCCGTTTCAAAAAAAAAAAAAAAGATGTCCTTAGAATAACAGAATAGATGCAATTCAGCTGTTTTGCTTTACGCTTTTTTACTGCAATTATTAACTCCTGTATTCATCTTTACTTTGCGTAAAGTCTACAAAAATACATTTGAAATAAAAGGTATTTGGAGCATTTTCTCCATGCACAAGATTGAAATTTTCCTAATGTAGTAATCTTTTCCATGCCTAGAAAAGGGTATGAATGAGTCCCATAATAACTTTAGAGAAAGGACAGCAAAATATAAGTGGGTAATATTATCCTTCTGAGGATTGTGCTTTCTATCCTTAGGGTAAAAAAAGAAGGTTTCAAACTAAGGGCAGCACAGATTGGAAAATCTATGCTACAGAGTAATTACTTGTTTATTTTGTTTTACCCTACTAAATGTAAACTTCATGACAACAGGGGTTCCTGTCTGGTCATTGCTCTAATCTCAGCATCCAAAATAGTGTCTCGCACATAGTAGGTGCTGAATGAATATTTGAGGAATAAACAAATTAATGAATTGCATCTTCATGGTGTGATTGTCAGAAAATTTCTGAATCCCTAGAAAGTCAGTGATACTCATATTGAAAAGTATATGTATGTGGTTTATATATCTCGTATACGTGAACAAATGTATATAAATATATATCCAAAGTATGGTAGAAAAACTTTTATTTATCAGGTTTTTAACCATCCATCTGTGGCTTCTCATTATTAGAGAAGATTTTGGAAAGTTTCCTGTGTTTACTCTGAGAAATCCATTTGTTTCCATTTTCTACTGTCGTATCAAGAGTCTCACAAATAATATCTATTTCACTTCTGATAATACTAAAAACTTGCTTTACATACCAAGGCAAATGACAAAGTGGTTTACTGAACAGTACATTATACTTCTCAGGGGAATCTCTTTTACAGGAAATACTAATCAAAGACCATATCACAAGAGAGTTTTGTAATACAACTGGATGATCTATAAAAGAAATTAATGAAACATGTACAGTGTTGCTAATGATTATGGTAAAATGCAAGAGAAATGCAGTAAAAAGCCTATCAAAATACATTTTAAAGCATTTTCATGTAAATATTTACAATTAATGGACACTGAACATCTTCTAAATATAAGACACATGATAGTGGTCGGCAGATATAAAGGCAAAGATTGTAAGCACTATGAGGACAGGGACTCGTCTCATCCATCTATTAGGGGAGTCAAAATCAAGTTTGGTTTAGCAAACATTTATTAAATTCCTACTATGCACCGGGCTTAGGTTAGGTGCAGGAGTGAAAAAGATAAACGAGACTTGGTGTCTGTCATGCTGTACAGGGGTTTATAATTATGGTATTGGATGTCTGGGTGTGTATTTTTGTGTGGATATATGGGGATATGTGTACTCTATAGGAATCGACATAAATGCAGTATGGCGGGTTAAGACAAAGTCTAGCACCATGTAGGGAAACAGCCCACACACTGAGATGAAAGGAGGAGGAGGTGGAAGCCCAACGACATCCTGGGAATAACTGTTAGCTAGAGAATGGGAAGATCATTCCATGCTGAAAGAACAGCATGAGCGTGGTCAGAGACTGGAAAGAAAACAATGTCTGGGCAACCACAAGCATCTTAGAGGATAGGTGGTGTCAGGGAAGGCCCACTACTGCACACTATCTTTGATTTATTTTGAAACTCTTGTAAAATAACTACACAAGAAATTTCTGTGGTCAAAAAAGTATCCTCCTTCATTCCCAGCATCCTTCCCATGGGAGGCGGATGGAGGGAAGCTGTGGGAGGCGACAGACCTTGAAGATACTTATGAGAACTATGTTAGCTGTTAGACATAGACGACCTAAAGCCCCTCATCAGATACAATCACTTTAATATAAAGGCCATTTTACCTTAATTATTTCTACGGTAGCTTATGGAAACTAATAGATTGGAAACTAAATGTAAACTAAGGAGATTCTTACATGAACTTATCTAGTTGGTGCGGAAAATCAAATTCAGACTCAACAAACGCTTATCCAGCGCAACTATGCTTTCATATATTTTTTCCCTCCCGTAAAGCAAGGCTAATTTATTGCCCAAGGCTAATTTATTGCCCGAGTGGTGCCTGGACTAATTGGAACAAATACGGACGCGGTGAGAGTTCCATTCTGGCGAAACTAGGGTGAGAGGTTTTTTGTGGGTTTTCATTGAGGAGACATGGAAACGAAAAAGATATGGAATATATTCTGAAAGTATTGGTGTGAAAAACCGTGCCTCGAGGGCCAACACGAAAGTACAGACACGTTGGCGGGAAACAGTTTTTTAGGCTGGAATGAAAGTCTTCTTTGTTCACAGAGCAAACCCCTTTCAATTTCACTCCGCTCTCCGTGTCTCCTAACAGTTCTTGCTTCAGTATTGTCAAGGGGTATTCAAGTCTCCCACATTCATCCTAGCTAACGGAATAAAAATCTACATTTCTTTCCTACTTCAACCCTCCAGGCAAAATGAGCTACAGCATTCAGCCTGGAAAATGAGTCGAGCTTTTAACTTACGTGTAAACATTTTAAATATGATACTGTAGTCGCCTGCCTGGACCTTCCACCCAAGAACTACAACACCCAGAATGCATTGTTTTCCTTTCCGCCTTCCACCGAGGGAATGCCTAACTTGATCTCATTTCCACAAGTAATAGTCACATGACACGTTTCCCGTCAAGATGGCGGATACTCTCCCTTCGGAGTTTGATGTGATCGTAATAGGGACGGGTATGTGTAGCCTGGTACTTCCTGGACAAAGTTTAGGAAGACTGTCTTGTTTCTGTTTTTTCTGTCAGTGGCGAGTTTTGGGACAAACATCGTGGGTCGAGCGTGGGAGGGAGAACAGAAAGGAAGTGAGGTAGTCCGGAGTCAGCGCGGGAATTGGCAGTTACAGGGAGGGGCTTGGACCCGCAGTGCTTATCGCCATTTGAGTAGGGGTTGATCTGGTCGATGCTGATTGCTGAGGTTGGTTGCTGCGGTGATTCCTGTTAATTTCCTTAGAGGGAAGTGGATGTGCAGTGTCATGAAATGGAGGGTCGGGATTTTATCAACGGAGACGACTTTGGCAAGACATTATGATTCCTTCCTTATTGATTTCAAGGTGATATTCCCCATCATTTTGTCTCGCCATTTCATAGGACTTTTTCATAGATTTGTATGATCTTAGTGTACATCGCAGCTCAGACACAGCTTAATCCTCAGTTTTACAGGAAAGATGCTCAATTATTGCCCATGTGCGTATGAATTTACTAGGGAAAGCAAACGGATTCTATTTTGTTGGGAAACCTAGGGAATTGTATTTTGTTGAGGTAGCCATTATTCCTGCTTTATGGTGCTCAAAGCATCTTGCTTTCTACCATCAATAACTAAATGTGCTGAGAATAAGGTCCTGAGTTCCAGTTCAGGTGTGTGACCTTATCTAACTCTTGTTTTCCCGTCGTTTGTTCTTCATGTTTTGGGTGGAACCAGAAACTCCTCTGCAATTTCTAGTTGACATATTCAGTGTACAACACGTAGCAGAAGACATGTGGCAGCAATTTCAATTTTTTTTTTAGTAGTGTAAGGGATGATCATTTTAGATGGAATGAAATAGGTTGTTTGATGGGGTTTTTTTTACTGTTTGTAGAATGTGGTAGGCCAGAGAAGCTCTGGTGGATGGGACCCTGTCCATTGTGTTAATGAATTCAGTTCGTTGTCTTCTCATACAGCCATGATTAGGAGCAGCCATGTTTTCAGGTTGGGAGTAAAAATAATAGCTACCTGTTTTCGAATGCTTAAAATTTCCTAATCACTATGCTAAGCACTTTACAAGCCAAACATAATCCTCACAACCTTGTTAGAGTAGTAGGTACTCTCTGCATTTTGTAGAAGAGGAAAAGGGGACTTGGAAAAGTTGTAATTTCCTCGGGATCACACAGCTGGTAAATTTCCAAAGGCCCATTCCATCCCAGAAAAACAGTCAGTGGTTCTGATCCTCAGAGTTGACCCATATTCGTAGAAACAATTGAGAAAACTTGGTTTTAGGCCTTGCTTAGTGCTAGTATGAATTGCTTGAATTGGGAGGGCCAGACACTAAATCTCTCTGAGCCTCAGTTTCCTTGTTTTTGAATATAGGGAAGGTAAAATAGATGGTCTTTATGTTGTCTAACAAAAAATGCCTGGGTAACAGTTCTCAGAACAGCATGGACATGTTTATTCTTAGCCTGAAAATAACTGCATGGCTGCAAATAACCTGGTTGTAGTTGCTATGAACAGATGTTGGATGAGAGCTGGAAAGAGGCAATGGACTATTCATTTTTTCTTTTCAGTCTATACTAAAACTGAGAACAGCATCCATTTTGGAATAGTTGTTATACCATACTTGAGTTTTATAATCTTGCTTTTTTTGTGTAGGAACTTGAGGTGTTTTTAACAATTTTTTTAATCAACAACTTTTTTTTTCAGGTCTGGGTTTCTTATGAATGATGCTAATGCTTTTCATAAATATTTTGCCTTCTGTACAGTTCAGAATTGGAATACATCCATCCTGATGGAGTCTGTTATGGTAGAGGTAGGAAGTTACAGTGAGTGAGCCAGAGAATTGCATCAGATGACATCGCTTGTATTTGGAAAAATACTCATTTTATACTTATCCCAGTGAGTGCAATGTTATTTTTCAGTGTTTGGGAAGAACTTATTTGAAGTTAATCTTAAAACTTAAATTTTTCATATTGTTTATTGGTGACACATTCTAGGTTTTATCAAGCACATTGCTTAAATTTATGATATGTAATTTTGTTTTTAGGTACATCAAAAGTGTAAAAATTGAATAAAAGAGTCATTCCTCAAATAAATGATTCCAACAATTCCAATCATGATTTAATTTGATTTATTTTTTAGTGTGCTTGGGATATTTCTCTTGTGAAATAGTTTGCTGAAAGTAGCCCTTAAAATGTTTGCTTTATTAAATGTATTACACTGAGCAAATCATAGAAAAAGTAGTGTTTCATAGATGCAGTTGTATTAACAAAAGTAGAAGCAATAATGCATGCATCAGAAACATGAAGAAATAGGCTATTAGATATACTTTTTAGCAGATTTAGTCCTAGTTAAAATGTCATAAAGGAACAATTGCTTCAAGTATAATCATGTGAAGATAATATTTTATAATCCCTTTGACCTTGATTAACTTGCATTCTCATTTTCTGTAATGCAAGATGGAAATTTTTCCTTAAGATCATATTTCCGGGGGATTATGGAAAAAAATAAACTTTGTATTTTCTTAGTTAAGCCCATTTCCTTCTGATTAGAAAATACAGTAAATATCTCTTGAACATCCAAAGACAGAAGAGTAAGATAAAGTGAATTGTGGAAAAAATAGAAGAAAATGGAATAAAGAAGGAGGGCCAACTGGAGTCTCAAGGGAGAGGATAAAAATAGATATATGTGGTAAGGGTCTAGAAAGTGCTCTTCAGCTTGGGTACAGAACTGTCATTTTCAGGGTATTTTTGCCATTTAAAAAGTCATTTAAATGACAGTTTTGTGGATTATAGACAAGTACCATTGGTTTCAGGTTAAAAATAGTCTCAGTAACATTACATCTCACTGGAGGTGACTTATCTGGAAGCCTGTGTAATCTGCAGCACAGCAGAGCCAAGAACTCAACAGGAGAGCAGTCAAGATGGAAGTTATAAGATCTGTATGATAATATTGACATGCTTCATACATAGGGGAATCCCTGAGATCATCACTTAGAACATATTCATCCTCATTTTAAAAATAATTCTAGCAAGCTCAGCATATTAGAACCACCCCCTTAGAAGATACAAGGAATGTTATCAGCTTCTGCAAAGACTATGTTTGGTGGGGGTTGCTATTAGAGATATAAATGACAGTTTATATCTGTATAGGAAAGGGAATAGAAAAACACCTAAAATGCAAACTTACATCAAACATCACAAAGGCCTGATAACATTTAGTGTAGTGACAAATACTCATTTTTCAGGTCATTCAACCCACATTTACGGAGAACCTAGTCCCTTCCCTTGTGAAGTTTACTGTATTACCTATTTTCAGGAACTTTCTGGCCTTCCTAACAGTCATATCCCCAAAGCTGTTCTTAAGACAATGTAGGCTTTTCATTGCATCCTTCTTTCTTTTTGAAGACCATGTAGAGATTCAGCCTGCATTTTTTCTTTTTAAAAGCACACTGCTCACATCTTTTGGAGTTCTTCCCCTAAGATGGGCTGCAGAGTAGGTTAGCTTAATTTTTCTACTGCATAGGATAAACACATAGATTCTTTTGATTTAAGAGTTTTATTGTTAGCCAAGCATGGTGGTGTGGGCCTGTAATCCCCATTACTCCCTAGGCTAAGGCACAGTCATCCCTTGATCCTGGAAGGCGGAGGTTGCAGTGAGCTTAGATGGCGCCACTGCACTCTAGTCAGAGAAACAGAGTGAGACTGTCTCAAAAAAAAAAAAAAGTTTCATTGGCCAGGTGCAGTGGCTCAGGCCTGTAATCCCAGCACTGGGGGAAGCCGAGGCAGGAGGATTGCTTGAGCTCAGAAGTTTGAAACCTCAGCCTCCCAAGTAGCTGAAATGGGCGACATAGCAAAACTGTATTTCTACAAAAAAAATACAAAAATTAATTGGGTATGGTGACACGTGCCTGTAGTCCCAGCTACTTGGAAGGCTGAGGTGGGAGGATTGCCTGAAACTGGGAGTTTGAGGCTGCAGTGAGCTATAGTTGTGTCACTGCACTTCAGCCTGGGCAACAGAGCAAGACCCTGTCTCAAAAAAAAAAAACGTTTTATTGCTAAAGATTATGGGGAAAGAGAAGGGATAACAAAGATAAACATGGAAATTATAAGGAGTACTGCCCCTAAATCCTGATTATCTTGCTAGATAGTGTTTAGCACCATACAGTAGTAGATGTGGCAGCGTGGTGTATGATAATCACATGATCATCCTATTGTGTGATTTTGGGAAAATTGCAGAATTTCTTATGACATCATTTAGTTCATCTGTAAAGTGAGAAATTTAATAGTTGATCTCCAAGGTAGGGATCTGCCAGCTCTAAAATTACCATTGTATATATCTATCTATGACACCATGTCCTTGAGAAAAGGCTAAATTCTGTTCTGTGTAGTCTTTTTAAGAAGGAAAGTCAGTGTTTCATATACTTCAGAAATTTTCCTATAAAAATGGCTGATGTGGTTTAGATATTTGTCCTGCCCAAATCTCATGTTGAAATGTTATCCTCATTGTTGGAGGTGGGGCCTGATGGGAGGTGTTTGGGTCATGGGAGTGGATCCCTCATGGCTTGGTACTCTTCTTGTAATAGTGAGTTTGTTCTTGCAGGATCTGGTGGTTTATTTTTTAATTTTTTTTTTTTTTGAGACAGGGTCTTGCTCTATCACCCTAGTTGGAGTGCAGTGGCACAATCATGGCCCACAGCAGCCTTAACCTCCTGGGCCCAAGCAATCCTCCCACCTCAGACTCCCGAGTAGCTGAGATCACAGACATGCATCACCATGCCTGGCTAATTTTTTTTTTTTTTATTTTTGTAGAGATGGGGTCTCCCTATGTTGCCCAGGCTGGTTTTGCACTTCTGAACTCAAGCAATCTACCTGCCTTGGTGGCCCAAATTGCTGGGATTACAGATGGGAGCCACTGTGCCTGGTCGACTGGTTGTTTAAAAGTGTGTGGCATCTCCCTACACTCGCTTGCCTTGCCTCTCACCAAGGGAGATGCCTGCTTCCCCTTTGCCTTCTGCTATGACTAAAAGCTCCCTCAGGCCTTCCCAGAAGCCGAGCAGATGCGTGTACCATGCTTGTACAGCCTGCAGAACCCTGAGCCAATTAAACCTCTTTTCTTTATAAATTACCCAGTTTCAGGCATTCCTTTATGGCAACACAGGAACAGCCTAATACAGTGACTGATTAGAAAAGGCATTTTCTTAAAAATGATAGGCTGCTTTTTTCAGAAAAGGTCACGTAAGTAGCACAGTCCCATTCCTTGATGTTGGTGAATTTAAACATTAAGGTAGTTAACCTTGACTGGCAGCTCATTGACTTATGATGATGTTGGAATAGCATCACTTCTGTAAGCCTTGGGGGATGGTAATATTGCAGGAGGAGTTGTGAAAACTGATATTTACCAAATATCTGTTTGTGCCAGCCTTAACACAAGTGATTTCCTATATATCTAACTTAATCTTCTCCCAGGATGCCTGAATGTGGTTCTCACATCACAGGATGTCCATAGTCCTCCCTGTGTATTTCCAAAATCTTCACATCTATTGTCTACAGTGGATTTTTAAAAATTGTAAGATGCCACCTATTAGTGGATCATGGAGTGAATTCCAGCATTATAAAAATGAGGTAGAATATATCAGAATGCATGTAGTAAGGATGAATGTTGTTTTTTATATATATGTGTATATATATATATATACACACACACACACACCATATATATAACATATATATATACACACACCATATATATAACATATATATACATATACCTACACACACATACACATATGTTTTTGGAGAGGGCAGGGTCAAAAAATTTAAAGCGTAGACTATATTGATCAGCTGAATGACGTAGTGAGTAGGAGTGAAATGGTATTTCAAAAGTTCTTTAGTTTTACAAATGCCGTACATTACATATATATATTTTTTTACTTTGATGTACGTCTATCTCATTTGAGCAGTATAGTGTAGCGATTGACAGTGTGGCTCTGGAATCGGACATGGGTTTGAATTCCAGCTATTCCTCTTGTGTCATCTTAGACATTTTCCTTAATCTCTTTATGTTTCAATTTTCTTATCTCTAGGATAAACTTCACAAGACTGTTGAGGATTCAATGAAATAATTCCTATAAAAAAGCTTAGTAGGTGCTCACAAAATGCAGTTAATTTGTGTGGTTGTAATGCCATACTGAGGTGCTTTTACTACTACTATTATTTCGTGAATGCTTTCCAGGAAGGGGTCACGATTTTCATGAAGAATGGTGGAAGGATTCAGTTGTCTGATTTATGTTTCTTGTCTTCTCATTGGCTGCTTGGTGGGAAAGACCTTTATGTGTCTATTATCACTATTTCTATCAGATTTCTTACCTAGTGGCTTACTGGTTTTATTTCTTTCTTTCTTTGTTGTCTTCTCTTTTGTTCACCAGCTTGCATTATTTATCATTTGTTTTCCTTATAGTTTTTGGAACAGATTTAGCATCGGTCTTATTTGAGGTATAGTATGAAACACCCTGTTGTCAATGTAAGAGATGCTATAGGAGTGAAAGATAGCCTGCAGATTTTGCTGTTCTGAAAAATGCTTTGCACTTCTTCAGGCATTTATTGATGGAAAAGTATGTTTTTGTTTGCTTCCAATACCTAGAAAAGTAAAGAGTTATCTAACTCTGGAGAAGACTCTCTGGGAGATGCTTACCCTTCTCTGTAAATCATGAATTTGAGCCAATACCTCAGAGAGAGCCACATCTGTTAGCATAATTTCCTCTGCAGCATCATTTTCATCTCCCATGCCTCATGTCATTTTTCTCGTTTTCTCCAGTGTTTTCATGATGTTTTGGATAACAGGCTACAGGAATTAAATTCAAATATGGCAGCCCACCATTACATTTTCATGTTTAACATAAAATCCCAATGCACAGAAACAATTATAATTCCATATAATTGACCTGTTAACTCATGCTAAATCATCTGCTATTCAGTCTCAGTGCATTCTTTAACTAAAAAGTTAGTCTGTGCCTGTTCTGTATGTAAATATATTTAAAAGTAAAATAGGCTAAAATCACTGTTGGTGCTCATTGGAAACATTTTGGGGGCGTTTAGTTGTGGCCAGCAAAATAGGGATACATTGAAAGGTTGATGTTTTGTTTTTGCTTTTCTAATAATTTCTTTTAAGGTTCAGTGTGAAAAGAGTTGATAATTTATCACAGATATTGCTTTTTTAGAGCATGATTATGAGAGCTAGCATGTTATCATATTGAGGGTGTTTTTGAAAAGAACAGTTTGCAAATAGACAGGAGAAGAGACCAGAGGCAGCTTGGCCAGTATGGTGCTTAATATAAATGTTTCATCTCATACTGGATTTTATCAAGAGCTGAAGTTGGTAATGTATTCCTTGACTGATTTGGTTTTTATCACATTTTAAAAAGTCCTGGTGAAGCAGGATATTTTCCTGACCCCTTTGCGGGACTTGTGAAGGGGGCACCCTGTTTACTCAGCCCACCGCTTTCAACTCATAGGAGGGAGCACGTGAGTGAACAAGGCAGGAACTGGAATACATGAGTGCTGGAGTCAGCCTGCCGCTCTTGTGCCAGGAGGAATGAACTCCACTCACTCGGACCTGCTGTGTTTCACCCCTCACAAGAGGGGATGTGCAGTTGAGTGGGTGCAGGAGCCGGGGCGAGTGCTTTTGGGCACTGGCAGGAGTCAACTCTGTGCTGGCCCCATGGTAGCATCTCGAGGGGTGGTGCCTGCAACCCCTGAAGCTCCAGAGGGAATGTTACAGTGCTCTTTTAGCTCTGCTGTCTGCAGACGGCTTAAGGGTTAACAGCTCAGTAGGCCCTCTGCCTTTTTGTGTTAATCGGCTGCCTTCTACCAGTGAGGGCAAAGGGCAAGTATGACAGCCTTTTTGTGTCCACACTCATCGTTCCCGAGCTCTGGTCCGGCATCCAGGAGAAATGAGGTCACATGAATGAATTGAAGGATGGTAAATGTAGGGGATCTTATTGCTGATGGAGATGGCTCTCAGTGGGAAGGGGAGCTGAAAAGGGGATGGGGCAGGAAGGTAATCTTCCCCTGAATGCCAGCTGTCTCCGGCCAGATTCTTCTTCGAAGTTATGCTGTCAAGGTGTCCCTCTGAAGTTGAGCCACTTCTCTCTGATGTCCAGCTGTAGTCTCTAATGTCCAACTGCTTCTCTTCTCTCTGCTGGCTGAACCTGGGGTTTTTATGTAAACAGGATGGGGTGTGGGGTGGGCCGTAAGTGGTTTCGGAAAAGGCAACATTCGCACGGGAAAACGGGGATATAAGTTCTCACTTTGCGCCATGGTTTCGGGCTTGAGGGTGGGGTTTTCTCAGGGACCTGCCCTTTTCTGCCTAGAATTTCCCTGCCTCCTGTCCCTATCACTAACTTCTACTCTTTCTTTTGAGTATTCTCACCTGTCTTTTTTTTTTGGTCCAGGCCAGTGTTCTCATTGAGTTATTATGGCTATTAGTTAATGGCGGTTTTAATCATTTTATATTGCTTTGAAATGTTTTGAATCATGTTTCTGTGATCTGACTTTGCACATTTGTTAAACTAGTCTTATTTATGTGGATTTAAAATCATAATGAGAAAATTTACACAAGCCAAAGTATAGAGAAAATAAAGTTTTACACATGGGTATCAGGCATATTAAGAAGATGCTGAGCTGTGAGTTCAAATCCTTATTTTCTACACCTGTGTTACTTTGGTTTATGCTATGTAAGCAAAATCAATTTAGAAAATTGTTTTTAGTACCTACAACACACTGTCAAGCACATGAAAAATATTGTGTAACATTTGTTATATGCCAAGCACTGTGATAAGCCCCTACAATGCATTGTCTCATTTTCACAGTAACCCTGCAGTAGATACTATATCATCTCCATTTTTCAAATGTGAAGCCTGAGGCTTAGCTAAGTTTGATGTAGGTGAAACAGTTAAGACCAAAGTTTTTCTGACTAAGGTTGAGGTATTAGATTAAGTTTGCTAGAATCTTTCAATTGAAAAAATAGCTCATAGTATCAAGATTAGATTATTTTAACCTGGGTTTGTGGTTGGCAGTTGTTTTATTTTGGAGAGTTATCATTGTTGACATTAAAATCCTGATTCCAGTGGTAGCCACATGATGTCAGCTTCTTATTATTGACAGCATCATGACATCTGTGTCAGCTTGCAAACCTTCTTTTGATGAAGGTGAACAGAATGACCTGGTTGCGTTTATCCCTTAAAACTGAAGAGAGAATCAACCACTAAAGCAATGGCCAGAAATGGGATCAGAGATTACAGTTACATTTTAAGAAATGATTTGCTTCAGTAGGAATTCTTCATTGATCCTGTAAACCAAAATATCTCAATTAATTTAGAAAGTTTATTTTACCAAGGTTAAGGATGCGCCTGTGGCACAGCCTCAGGTCCTGATGACATGCCCCAGGTGGTAGGGGCACAGCTTGATTTTATACGTTTTAGGGAGACATGAAACATTAATCAAAGTTTGTAAGATGTATAATTCATTGGTTCCATCAGGAAAGGCCAGACAACTCGAAGTGGGGAGGAGGCTTCTGGGTCATAGTTAGTTAAGAGACAAATGAGGAATAGTCACTTATGCCTTAGTCTGTAGTGAAACAGTAGGGCAGAGGAAGCCATCAGATACGCATTTGTCTCATGGGAACAGAGGAATGACTTTGAGTTCTGCCTGTCCTTTGGTTGTCCACAAGGAATTTCCTTATGGGCAAATTGTGAGGGAGGTATGTAGCTTTTTAAAAATCTTTGTAGCGATCTTATTTAGGAATAGAATGGGAGATAGGTTTGCCCACCACAGTTTCCAACTTCAGTTTTCATTTTGGTTTAGTGATTTTGGGGAGATTTGTTTTCCTTTCACAATCCCAAGGTACATAATTTCCCACTGAAATATTTGTGCATGTGCTGGGGTTTGCCATTTTGTGTCTTTTTTAGTGTTCTTCCAAATTAAATTTTCAAGATCAAATATGGGACTCATTGTCCTGTTTATGGAGCTTTTTTTCTTTTGGTTGACTATTCTTTTGTTTCCTACAGTCTTCAACAAATGTCAGTGCTTACAATGGATACATCATGCATCTTAATTGACAGGATGGGTATGATAATACCTTTTTTGGTCCAAGGGCCCGCTCATTAAAAAAAGTAGTTTATAAAGCTGAAAAGTTTTTATTTCTATTTTTTGTAAAATGATTTTCATGATAGGATTTTATATAAAGGGGAAGGGTTTTTTTGTATCATTTTTGTAACATTTTTGAAATGAGTACTTATTCTCTTTCATCATCTATTTTAGACTCACAGTTTTATGAGTAATGCAGTAAAGGTCGTGTTTCTTCTGTGGCACATTAGTAAAATTTGTTCTGAACACAGAAACTATTTTCCTTATCACAAATTAAATTTTATGTTAAGTTTGAAGAGCACTGGCCTGGCATATACTTTGCTGTGAAAAGATCATTTTGGTCACTTAAATTACAATAGAAATATTTGTGTTAAGAAAATTAAGTAAAAATTAGGCTGGGCACAGTGGCTCACACCTGTAATTCCAGGACTTTGGGAGGCCTAGGCAAGTGGATCACCTGAGGTCAGGAGTTCAAGACCAGCCTGACCAACATGGTGAAACCCTGTCTGTACTAAAAATACAAAAATTATCTGGGTGTAGTGGCAGGTGCCTGTAATCCCAGCTACTTGGGAAGCTGAGGCAGGAGAATCACTTGAACCTGGGAGGCGGAGGTTGCAGTGAGCTGAGACCATGCCATTGTACCCCAGCCTGGGTGACAAGAGTGAAACTCTGTCTCAAAAAAAAAAAAAAAAAAGAAAAGTAAAAATTAGTTGTAGTAGAGATTATTTCCTGGCAATGATAAGGTCTTCAGCAAACATTTATATTTATTTAACAAAACTTTAAGAGATTTTGAGTTGATGTAGTTTTCTCCATTTAGATAAAAAACAGGATGCTACGTCCCTTTTTAAGCTTTTTACAATGGAAAATTTCAAACATAAAAAAGTAGAATAAAGTGACCCTCTACATACCAGCCTCCCAGTTTCAACAGTTATCAACTCATGGCCAGTCTTGTTTTCTCTGTAATGAGGACTAAGCTCTGATTTTTTATCTTGCCCAAATTCCTACCTAAGGGGTCTAGGGAGTCATGCCCTACAAACCGTAAATTCTCATCAGATGGGTTTTATTTGACCCTATATATTGTGACTTATTTTTCAGTCTGACTCTGGCATAACATTATGAGACAAGGAAAAGATATTTAGCCCCAAAATATATTTCCTTGCCATACCTTGAAATTGCCCTGCAAAGTCTCTTGTGGGAAAAATCCACATTCTATAGAGAATCCCCTCCCCCCTTTATTTTGCTTCCTTTCTTTCCAGATCCAGGAGGTAATCAATTAAGAGCCAGGCACCGTTCTAGGTCCAATAGGAAACATTTTACAACCTGCTGTGTCTCTGAGGTCTGCTACCTGAGAGATTCCTCTGCACAATAAAATTTGGTCCCCACAATCCTTTATTTTAACCTGAACTTTCCTTTCCATTAATCCCAGGTCTTGAGATAAACTCAACAAATTGTCAGCCAGAAAGTGTTTAAATTTGCCTATAGCCTGGAAGCACCTCCCCCCCCTCCACCAGCTTTGAGTTGTCTTGCCTTTCTGAACCAAACCAATGTATTTCTTAAATGTATTTGATTGATGTCTCATGCCTCCCTAAAATATGTAAAACCAAGCTGTACCCCAACCACCTTGGGCACATGTTCTCAGGACCTCCTGAGGGCTGTGTCACGGGCTGTGGTCACTCATATTTGGTTCAGAATAAATCCCTTCAAATATTTTACAGAGTTGGCCGGGCATGGTGTCTCATGCCTGTAATCCCAGCACTTTGGGAGGCCGAGGCGGGCGGATCATGAGGTTAGGAGATCCAGACCATCCTGGTTAACACGGTGAAACCCCGTCTTTACTAAAAATACAAAAAATTAGCCGGGCATGGTGGCGAATACCTGTAGTCCCAGCTTTTTTGGGAGGCTGAGGCAGGAGAATGGCGTGAACCTGGGAGGCGGAGGTTGCAGTGAGCCGAGATCGCGCTACTGCAGTCCAGCCTGGGTGACAGAGCGAGACTCCATCTCAAAACAAAACAAAACAAAACAAAACAAAACAAATATATATGTATATATATTTTACAGAGTTGAACTCTTTTCGTCGACAGTATCTTCCACTGTTTCTCTCATTTTACCATCCAACCCTGTTATTTTGAAGCAAATCCTAAATATCATATCATTCTATCTGTATATATTCCAACATATATCAAAAAGTGTAAGGGCTCTCCTTTTTAAACATAACTACTATTTTGTTTAACACGTGCTTAACACTTACATCACATGCCCTCCTTTGCATCTTCAGTTTTTTCTAAGGCATCTATCCATTTTGTTTCTTTGGTCTTGTGCTCTTCCTAGTTTAGTTTTCTCATCTGAAATGATTTTTTCTTTAATTTTTTAACTCCATTTTTTCAAAGTGTTCCTGTTCTCTAATCACCTTACTTTTGAGTTTTTCTAATTTTGATTCATGTTGTTCTCTCAGAGCTGCCACCATTTTGTTAATTTCTTTTAGCACATAATACCATAATTAGCTATGTTTTTCATCTAATTTGTGAGGCTTTCTGACACTTTTATTGTCTATTGGGATATTTTTTTGTTCCTTATTCCCTTTTTTCCAATGTACATTGAATGTGGTTCAACTGACATCCTTTTGTGTTGCTCATTTTTAAGTGAAAAATGTTTTCCCTTTGTTTTCAATAGGAAGGAGGGGCCAGTAAAACTATTCGAACTGTTTTGCTGTAGACCTCTCTTCTGTGTTTTCAGGAAGTAATCAAACATGTAGCCTGAAATCTGCTGGCTCTGTTACCCTCCCCTAGTTTTGTCTAGACCTTCTCTTTCCTTTGCCTCTATTTTCCCCACTGAATTTGGATTAGGTTCCCAGCAGTTAACTCCTCAGTGCAGGAGTATCCCCTCATTCATAAGGTGAAATCTGCAAAACCCCTTCCCAGTTTCTGCTGCTGTTCTCAGAATGGTCTGCCAAGCTTCCAGTGAGTGCCTGATAGCACTTTTGGGGTTTTCTGTCTCTCAGGGCTGTAACAGTTTTTTTGATCTTCTCTTCATTTCCTTTTGCACACTTTCTTTTTTTTTTTTTTTTTTGTTAGTTTTGAGACAAAGTCTCGCTCTTGTCGCCCAGGTTGGAGTGCAATGGTGCGATCTCGGCTCACTGCAACCTCTGCCTGCCAGGTTCAAGCGATCCTCCTGCCTCAGCCTCCCGAGTACCTGGGATTACAGGCACCTGCCACCATGCCTGGCTAATTTTTGTATTTTTAGTAGAGACGGGGTTTCACTATGTTGGCCAGGCTAGTCTCGAACTTCTGACCTCAGGTGATCTGCCCACCTCAGCCTCCCAAAGTGCTGGGATTACAGGTGTGAGCCACCGCACCCGGCCTGCACACTTTCTAATACCATGTGGGTGTTATAGCTATTGGTGGCTTGTAACTACCCACTTCTATTTTGGGGTTCATGATGATATTGTATCACCTTGCTTTGTTATGGACGTTGTCCCTGGGAGTTCGGTTTGGATATCCTGATTGTACTGTCTGTTTTTATGGGAGTTATGGGGGAGATTCAACAACTGCTGCCATCTTTACAGAAGCCTCTTTTTATCTTTCACTTTATCATTTGCTCAAGAATAGAGGTCAAGTTGTTGACCTAGCATAAACATTCACTTTTCAGAACTTGAAACAAACCTTTGGGTCACTTATTCCAAGCCCTTTATTTTATCTAATAAGGATATCTATAAGGAATCTGAATTCCAGAGGTTAAGTGACTTGCGTGAGGTCACAGCTATTTAGTATCCACCTAAAAACAGGAAGCCAGTCCTTCTGATTCTTAATTCAGTACTCTTGAATACTGAAACTCTTTTTATTAGCCATTCCTAAAGGCTCACACCATAGTGAATTTTTAAAAATTAAAATAAATTTTCCAAGTTAATGTTTTAATGAGTAGTATATTTTTCAAAAAATTCTAAAAATTACATGGCTATAAATACACATTTTGTTCCATGAGGAAGGAGTTCAGAGATTTTAAATTACATTTACTAATGTTTAGTATTTTGTGGGGAGGTTAGAGTGAATAAAAATAATTGTCAATTTAAAAATGATATTTTTACCTTTATGTTGTGGTAGTTCCCTAGGCTACTTCATTTGCAATTTTTCCCTTTTTATGGAAGCCACTAAAAAGTAGACTTAAGATGTAAATGTTTAATATAGAATTTAAGATAGGGATCAACAAAACTACTTAAACCTGGGTTGAAATTCAGTTTCTGCTTAATTTTGTGATGTCATTATTTTGAGTGGCTGCAACATGAATTAAGTATGTAGTTTCACCTTTGCATTCATTGCTCAATCAAGTTTTCCTTGCCAGCAATTCTGTTTTTCCTAAAAAAGAACTTACTCTTTACTAAAGCAGTCACAGTAAATTTTCTAGTTCTATGTAATTTTCTTTCCATTCTGGTCTTCACTGGTTATAAATAACACATGGAATGACTTTCAAGGTAGAAAGCAGAAATCCATTTTGAAATGTTCTATAAAATAAAGAGTGATTTATGGTTTCATATGATTTGAGCTGAAAGTACTTGGGCTTTGCCAGGTCATCAAAGTCCTGTCAGGGGAATCTATTATTTATTGTTCGATATGCTGGGAGTGGTATAAGTACTTTATTTTATGTTTATCTTGTGTAAGCATAGTGTTAGGAAAAATCAATCCCAGATACTAATACATTTTAAGAATATATCATGGGGAACTAACCTAAATGTTATAGTTGTAAAGATGAGATTTGACATTAAGAATTTGGATTAAAGGGGGATTTTGAAAAATGAATGAATAATGGTTTCATCCCTGTAAAAAATCTTAGGTGAGGTTCTTGGGTCCTGATTTTAGCCTAGCTCCTTCATTTGATAATGAAACATCTCTATTTCATCTAGACAGGTTTTTAGAAAATTGCAGAAAGCTGGTACCATACATATTAGTGTATGATGATATAACATTCCATAAGCTGCTAATTTTTTTTCTAGCTGCCACCTTTGTAACAGAACCTCAACTGTGAAAGTCATGATGGAGGAAACCTCAGTTTCCCCCACTACAACTGTTATGAAATGGTAATTTAATACCTAATATTTACCTGTGTTTAATAAAAATGACTTGCCAAAGTTGTTGTCTTGCATCAGAATTATACATGCTTGCTTATAATACTGTGGCAGAGCAAGTTGTTTGGTACAGCCTCTCTAATGAATGTAATAATTATATTTAATAATGCGAAATGTTTAAATGGTATTAAATGTTGATGAACCTCTATAGTTTACATAAAGAAAAGGTTATTGGACTTTTTAAAAAATGATTTTAAGTTGCTAGATCTTTGAAGTTAACTTAAGTAAATAGTAAGCAAGTGATATCTTTTTTTTCCTTCAAATAACTAATCTTATTGAAGGAGAAGGAAGAGGAGGGAAGAGAAGCAGCATTTGTTGAATGTCAGTGACATGCCAACAGCCACTGTGTATAATGTTTGATATCGTTTTGTACCTGTTCCTGCCTGCACCCATATGAGATGTATTATTAACTCCATCTTACAGCTGAAAACATTGTACCTGTATATTTGTGCTCACACATTTTACAGAGTGTTTCTAGTGGAATGCTGTATGATTTGACCCTCATCTAGGTTATCTGTTTCTAGCTCATGTCTGGCTTTTCCTCGTGGGAGAGACTGTATAGTTCAAAATAAGCACATACATGTTTCATCTAAATGCCTCACAAATATGTTGTGTGATCTTGAGTAGTTATTCACTTTTTTAAGTGTTGAATTTGAACAGGTGTTATTTTGAAATTAATCAAGATTTTAAGTGCTATTAAAATTGAGCTTAGAAATATTAATTTAAACAAAACAGTCATTATTTTACTCAATTAGCAATAAGACCAAAAACTTTTAAGTATGCACTTAGAAATATTAATTTAAACAAAACAAGCAGTCATTTTATTATTTTACCAAATTAGCAATAAGATCAAAAGTTTTAAGTATGTAAACTTTTCCTAAATAAAATTTTTTTTTTTTTTTTTTTTGAGACGGAGTTTTTCTCTTGTCTCCCAGGCTGGAGTGCAATGGTGCGATCTCGGCTCACCGCAACCTTCGCCTTCCGGGTTCAAGCGATTCTCCTGCCTCAGCCTCCCGAGTAGCTGGGATTATGGGCACGCGCCACCACGCCTGGCTAATTTTGCATTTTTAGTAGAGATGGGGTTTCTCCATGTTGGTCAGGCTGGTCTCGAACTCCCGACCTCAGATGATCTGCCCACCTCGGCCTCCCAAAGTGCTGGGATTACAGGTGTGAGCCACCGTGCCCAGCCCTAAATAATTTTTAAAAACCATGAAGCATAAAGCTCCAGTTTTATACAAGTTTATCCTCCTTGCTTTGACTACAGTTTTTATTTTTATTTTTTGAAACCCTGATTTGACCATGATCTGGCTAAAGTCCTTTCAAGACTCCCTATTCCTCAGAGGTTCAAGTTCAGATACTATAATTTGGCTTCCACCTCTGGAAATTTTTAAAAATTTTGTTTTATGTTGGTAAGAAGACTTGACATGAGATCTCTGCTCTTAACACATTTTTAAGTGTACAATACAGTGTTGTTAACTATAGGTACAATGTTGTAGAGCAGTTCTTTAGAAATTATTCTTCTTTCATAACTGATACTTCATGCTAGTTGATTAGCAACTCCCCATTTCCCTCTCCCCCAAACCCATGGCAACCACCATTCCACTTTTTGATTCTGTAAATTTGCCTATTTTTAAATACCTCATATAGGTGGAATCATGCAGCATTTGTCCTTCTGTGACTGGCTTTATGTTTGTTGCAGCAATGTTCACAATGGGTAACATGTGAAAACAGCCTAAATGTCCATCGACAGAAGAATGGATAGAGAAATGTGGTATATCCATATAAGGGAATATTACTTGGTTATAAAAAAAAGTAATGAAGTACTGATCCATGCTGCAACATGGATAATCCTTGAAAACTTCATGCTAAGTGAAGTAGGCCAGTCCAAACACTTTTTTTAAAGCATCACTTTTTGGTTCTCCCTTCCTTGAACTTTGCCAGGAATGCTCCTTTCCACTTTCCTTTTTCCAACTTCTGCACTCCTCAGTTAGGGTTGTTAGAGACCCTGAAAGACCCAGCTAATTTCTCCTGTTCTTTGGAGCTTTCCATGACCTTCTCTACAGAGGGAATGTTTCTTTCCATTGTGTTTCTATGACAGTTTTAAATACACTTATTATTTTAATCTCTTTAAATTCTTGTTACATAGACTCTGAGCTCTAACAGGCTAGGGATTATCTTGCAAAAAACGTATGGCAACCTCTCACTACCTAGCACAGTTTGTTTTCTCTCTCCCTTCCTCTCCCCTTTCCCCATTTTCTTTTTCTCTTTTTCTTTTCTTCAGCAAATATCTATAGAGAACCTACTACATGCCTCCTGTATCCTGGAAATTCTGTTTATTGAATGGGTGGGAAGAAATACGAAATCTTGGCCAAGAAGACATTGTTAACTGTATTATTAGTTTGCTATTTTAGTCATTCTAAGCATGAAGATAATAGGCCCTTGCCATTTAACATTAGAACAGCTTATGAATTTCACACTTATGGGAATGTTTGGATGGAAGTATTAAGAAAAAACACAAATGATAGTCATTTTGGCTTTATGTAATTTGGACTCAAATCATGTTCAGTATTGAAATCCATTCTTGGCTTTGCTTTAATAGCAGAGATTTGACTTCTGACATTGTTGATCACAGCCATGGAAATAACCACGTGTATAACTGCCTACCCTAAGTAACAGTTATTTTTGGGCCAAATGGAGGCGAGTAGTTTTATTATTGTTCACCATTGGAGTTGGCATCTGGTGAAAATAGGTGTATGTTTGGGGTAGTGTTAGATGGAAATAATGCTTCTAAAGTATCATTCTGAAGGATAGTGAGAGTAGATAGTGTTCATAGGGCAAGTACCCTTGCTAATAACAGGACTGAATTCTATGAGGTAGATCATGATATTCTCATTGATAGATGAGGAAACAAAGGCTCAGAGAAGTCAAGTGACTTATCTGAGGTTGTGCAGCTAGGTGAGTAGCAAAACCAAGATTCAAGTCTAAGTCTGTCTGATTGAGACCATGCCTGTTTCATTTTGTTGCTGTGTTGTCCTTAAATCTTCATTTTCAAACTTGCATCCAAGTTGGAGATAGTGAATTATCATGGTAATTTGAATTGGGAGTATGGAATTACCAAATTACTTGGTATTTGGCAAGTTATTTAACCTTTCTTAACCTATTTCCTCACATAGATAATACTGCTTGCCTCCTAGGATTATAATGAGGAATAAATAAGATGATGTATGTGAAAATACAGTTTGAAGGATAAAACCCTATACTAATATTTGGTGGCATTGTTATTAATGCTGTGATTATTACACATAACAGCATTAATCTTTAACATACTAATTCTGCTTCCTGAGTATTTCTTTGCCATTATCCTTTTAACTAAGCTGCTTATCAGCTTTTAAAGTACCATAATGACTGCATTTCACTAAAAAGGAACGTTATTTCTTTAAGTGTAGCAAAAAGTTCAGATGGTCTTGAGAGTTCAATAAGGGTTTTAACTTAAAAACTGCATTTAGCTATTTAAAACTTTCTCCTTTTCTCTCTACTCCAGAAATTCTTATTTTGTTTACTTGAATTATATCTAAAGTTAAGCTTGGAACTTTATGATGGCTTGTTTTCAATGATTGATATTTAATGGTTATTTTCAGTACATTTGTTAGAACTTCTTTTGTTTTGAACCAAGCATTATATGCCCACAAAATGTTCAACACTGGAAAACTAGTTCCTCTGTGAAGGCAGGCTGGAGCTAGTGTTTAATATGGATTTTAGCTAGAGATTGACTATATCAATTGTTTCCATATGCATATTGCTTTTTATATACAGAAGATGACTTTCCCCTTTCTTGAAATCCTTGATGCTTAGTGTGTAGTTTAAACCCTTGCCAAAAGACTGGTGCTGTTTTTTTTTCCACTAAGTAAAAACACGAGAGGATCAGGATGTTTCATCATGGTGAAGAAGTTCATAGTAGCACTATAGAATTGCACTAAACTTTTAAAGCATGCTTTATTTTTATAGCTAATATAAAAAATACTAGCTTCTATCAACATGGTAGATCATATGACAAAAATTTTTGAAGAGTCTGGAACTTACAAGGTATTAACTATCAAATAGAAAACTTGAATTTTTAAAATCATAAAACATCATTATCTTTGGCAATTTTTAATTTTTTGTTGGTGCTGGTAGAAGTAATATATATATGTCTTTTTATGATAATCAGCTTTATGGTATGATTAAGTTTGATTCCAAAGCAGTAATGTTTTGTCTTTATACTGCTATATTGGTCAAAAGCAAAATAATGTATCTTGTAAGCGGCCCCTTTCTAAACTAGCTGACATATTTCTTAAGCTAAAAAATGTGTGCCATTCCCCCTCAGAGGCATTGTGGCTTTGGAGTTATATCTGGGTTTAAATTTCAACTCTAGATCTTTTTTTTTTTTTGTTTTAAGCATTGGGCAGAAAGTTAAGATATTCATGTCCCAGTTCTTTTTCTTCTTCTCTAAAATGCATATGCATATGGTTATCTCTCAGTGCAATTGGGAGACTCAGATGAGCTAGTGTGTGAACATGGTTTTTAACTGAACAATATATAGTAGTTACAGTTGCTCATTGATGGTAATTTACATACAAAAAGATTGTAAGTACTTTTAAAAATTATTTTTTCTTGCCAAATTAAGCAGAACTGCTTTTTAAAAAAAATCTCTGGCTGGGCGCGGTGGCTCATGCCTATAATCCCAGCACTTTGGGAGGCCGAGGTGGGTGGATCACAAGGTCAGGAGATTGAGACCATCCTGGCCAACATGGTGAAACCCTGTCTCTACCAAAAATACAAAAATTAGCTGGGTGTGCGGCGCATGCCTGTAATCCCAGCTACTTGGGAGGCTGAGGCAGGAGAATCACTTGAACCAGGGAGTCGGAGGTTGCAGTGAGCCGAGATCGCGCCACTGCACTCCAGCCTGGTGACAGAGTGAGACTCCGTCTCAAAAAAAAAAAAAAAATGTCTTCCACATAATAAAATTTTCAGTATGAGTGGTATATGTTTAAGAAACATCTTACAGTATAATTAATATAAACTTCATAATTCTGAATACAAGCAAGGATGGGTCTCTTTGGTTAAACTGTTTTATACAGCAATGGCATGAATTGAACATTTTATGTAAAATATATATATTTCTACATTCTAAATGATACAGGTGTGTGTTTTTGTAGGTTTGCCTGAATCCATCACTGCAGCTGCATGTTCAAGAAGTGGCCGGAGAGTTCTGCATGTTGATTCGTGAGTTTATCAACGATAGCATTTAATACTTTCTAAATATCTCTATACAAGATTAAAATTTACATAAACACATATATGTCTGTACATATGTACATGTATGTGTATATCATACATAAACTTAAGTTAGAAAAAAGATTGGAGTTGTTTAATTTTAACCACTAATATGTGAAATATATAGCATACAAGTTTTACTATTCTGTGAAATAGTGATCTTTCCTTTGAGAATAAACCAAATGCATCATTTTATTTTTCTCATGAGTGATTTTGTTTAAAATAACAAGTAATTCTCCAAGAGGCTTGGAAACCTCATGCCTGCCCCTTTTCCTACATATGTGTGTGGGTATATACAACCTATATATGCTATTGTATTTTAGGCTTCATATTCGATGGTTGTAAAAGTCAGCCAATAGATTTTGAGTATTATTTTCTTAAACTTCATCAAAATTAAACTTAGAAAGTCTTAACTAGGAAAAATATCTACAATGATGTTTTCCCTTTCTTTCTTAAATGTGATGATAAACAGGAGGTTGATGGAAAACTCAAGTTTAAGATAAAGCATGGGTTAAATCTCTCCATTTCTATATCCGCCCACAACAAACCCCTAATCTCCCACCTTTCTATTAAGTGCTTTTGACTATTATATCTTGGCACTTTAATTCTTCATTGGATAGGAATAGAAAGAAGAAACACACTTTTTATTTTCTGTTAGATATTAACTACAATATTTTTCAGAATGCTACAATATAAAAAAATTAGATTTGTCATAGCTTATAGTGTCTTCCCATAGGTTATCTCATTGTAAATATGTAGGAATCCAAAAAGTAGCATGAGTTCATCTTCTTTTAACCTGTTCTAAATTCATTTTGAAAGCATACTCTGTTATAATAGCTAAGATTTGGGAGCAACTGGTTGGAATTTCTAAATTGGATTCAGTTTTCATACACGTCCTACCTTTGTAATTTGCTTTTACTATTTCACTATTGTATGCACGACTGCTTGTGTTAATCTCTCAGTTCAGTCTTTTTGACATATCATGGATTTACATGTCAGAAAATCTGCTACCTTGGGCCAGGTGTGGTGGCTCATGCCTGTAACCCAGCACTTTGGGAGGCTGAGGTGGGCGGATCACTTGAGGTCAGGAAGTCAGGAGTTTGAGACCAGCCTGGCCAACATGGTGAAACTCCATCTCTACTAAAAATACAAAACTTAGCTGGGCTTGGTGGTGCATGCTTGTAATCCCAGCTTCTTGGGAGGCTGAGGCAGGAGAATTGCTTGAACTTGGTCCGGTGGTGGAGGTTGCAGTGAGCCGAGATTGTGCTACTGCACTACAACCTGGGCGACAGAGAAAGACTGTCTCAAAAAAAAAAAAAAAAAAAAAAAGAAAATCTGCTACCTTGAAAGCCCAGGTACTGAGACAGTATGCTCTAAAATATTAATTCAGATATATTTTTCATGACCTTATTTAACCTAAAATTAAAAATAAAATACTTGCTTCTCATTTCTCAAAGGTAGAATGATAGTAAAAGTTATTGTTTGTTGAGCTTGCACTTGAGTTTGTTGGCCTTGCTTACACCTTCAGCCTCATCTCTTGCCACTTCAATCTTTAGGTGTAGACACCAGCAATGCTGAAATTTGCAATAGCTGAACATACTGTAGTCTTTACTCCATCTTCTCACTTTTTGTCTGGGATTTGCATAGGTATCCCCTCAGCCTGGATTGCCTGTCTCTACCCCTCAGCCTGGCTAACTTCTATTTGTCTTTCAATGTTTAGCTTACATACCACCTCCTCAGGGAAGTCCCACTTCCTTAAACCCCACTGGATATGTGTCACAACTCTGCCCAGGTTTTTATAACACTGTATAAGAGTGCCATGGCATTTATCATACTCTTAATCATTCACTTCCCTGTCTTCCCCACTACCCTTTAAGCTCTTACATCATAGGTCTTATTCATCTTTGTATCTCCAGCACCTAGCACAGTTGCTGGTATACATTAGATATTTGATGGATGGATAAGTACTAATACATATTTGTGTGTATGATTTTTTTTTGTTAATGGTTAGTTTGGTGACGTATAATCTTTATGTCACACACATTTTGGATAAATAGCTGTTAGAGATGTAATCTGTGGCTAAAAATTAAAGTATGCAGTCAGTAACCTTGACTTTTAGTGTCATCAAGTTTTTACACTATCACTATTCATTCATTTTTATTGAGAATCTTTGTGCAAGGAATTGTGCTAGATGTTAAGAATGCAAAGATAAATAAAAATACACTGACTCACAATCTAGTAAGGGAAGTAAGGAAATAGACACACATGCTATGCTATTTGATGGAGGTATATATAAGGTGCTATAGGGGGACAACTAACTCAGTGAGAGGGCTTCCCATATGAGTAGGTACCTTATCTCAGGTTCTAAGGACAGGTAGGATTTCATCGGATGAGATGTACTAGTAGGGGTTGGAGCTGGGAATAACATTTTGGACAGATGGAGCAACATGTACAAAGGCTTGAGAGATGAAAGAGAATGACGAGTTTGGGAAACTACACGTAGTTGAGTATGACAGGTGCAGAGAATATACAATTAAGTACAGGTTGGGGTGGAAAGTTGAGGGTACAAAGGTAGGGCTCAGGTCAAAGAGTTACTTTATCTTATAGATATTAAAGAGCTATTAAATGCTCTTAAGCAGAGGAATTAAATGATCAGATGTGTGTTTTAGTACTATACAGTAGAGAGTTGGTTGGAGAAAGCTAGGCAGACTTGCTAGGTGGCTGTTTGCAATGGTCTGGTTTACGGATGATGAACTGAATAAGCTATTGGCAATCAGAATGAATAAAAGGTAGAAGGATTTGAGGTTATAGCAAGAATTTTTGGTGGTGGATCAGATAAAGTAGGTGAGGGAGTGGAAGGAATTACAGATGACACCAAAGATTCTGGTTTGAGCCATTTGGTGGATGGTGGTGACAATTTCATTTACTTACGCGAGGAATTCAAGAGAATGTTCAGACTTAAGGATAGAACTGGGGAAGGGAAGATAATGTGTTCAGAATTGAAGATGTTGAGTTTGAGGTACCAGTGACATACCTTGGTGAAGAGATCCATTCATCTAGGGATGTGTATGTGTTTGTGTATGTGGGTATGTGTATAAGGAGCCTGAGTGGAAGATCTAGAGCTGAAGAGATTTGGGCATTATTTGTGAATAAATGGCTGTTAAAACCTAAGAAGTGAATAGAATCATCCTGAAAATGCATATAGTGAAACACAAAACAGGCAAGTATAGAAACCTATATATATATTATATATATAGGTCATATATATAATATATATATATATGTAGGTCCCACCTCCCAGAAGCAGCTACTGTTACCTTTTATACATTCTCCAGAGCAGTAAGTTACAGAAAAATATGTATTTATAATGTGTATGTTAGATTTGGTATAGAAAAATTATAAGATAGTGAGCAGTTAACACCAAGGATCTCTCATGTTGCCTTTTTATAACTGTATCTACCTCCCTCCTCTGCCACTCCCCTGCCTTCAGTTCCTAACCCCAGTGACCACTAATCTGTTTTCATCTCTATTATTTTGTCATTTCATGTATAGAACTGTACAGTTTGTAAACTTTTGGCATTGGCCTTTTTCACTCAGCCTATTTCCCCAGAGATCCATCCAGGTTGTTGCATGTATCAGTAGTTCATTTGTTTTTATTGCTGAGTGGTATTTCATATTATGTATGTATCACAGTTTGTATAAGCATTCCTCTGTTGAAGGGTACCTGGAGTGATTCTATTTTTTGGCTATTACAGATAAAATTGCTATGGGATCATTTATATAGTTGTTTTGGTGTGCGTGAACGTAAGTTTTTATTTCTCTGGGATAAATTTCTAGGAGTACAATTGCTGGGTCGTATGGTAATTATATATATTTAGCTTTTTAAGAAATTGCCAAACTATTTTGCAGAGTTCCTATACTATTTCTTATTAACAGTGTATGAGTGATCCAATTCCTCTGCATCTTTGCCAGAATTTGGTGTTGTCACCTTTTTTTGTATTTTTGGTAATTCTGATAGGTGTGTAGTGATATCTCCTTATTTTAATCCACATTTTCTTAATGGCTAATGATCTTGAACATTTTTCATGTGCTTATTTGCCATCTGTATATCTTCTATGATAAAATGTCTTCATGTATTTTGACTATTTTCTAATTGGATTGTTTGTTTTACTGTTGGGTTTTGAGTTCTTTATGCCTTCTAACCAAATACATTTTTAACTTTAGTTTTTCTTTTGATAATTGGTTTCCAATTTAATTACACTATTGTCAGAGAATGAGCTCTGCATGACATCAATTATTTGGCATTTTTTAGAATTGCTTCATGGTTTGGAAGTATATGGCTTCATGTGGCTTGTTGTGTTTTTTCTAATTGTTGGAGCTTTATATGTTAGATTAAATTTGTTAATGTTATTGTTTGAAATGTATGTTATCTATTAATTGAGGAGTATATTAAAATCTCCTATCCTGATTGTGGAATTCTTATTTTTCCTTGCAATTCCAATTTTTGCTTTATATATTCTGAGTATAGATAGGGGCATACAGGTTTAGAATTGTGATATCCTTGTGTAATTACTCCATTTGCCTAGATTTTTTCTTTTTTCTAGCTTTTTCGTAGCTTTTTTCTTTAAAGACTATTTTGTGTGATGTTAATGTAATGACATTAGGTTTCCTTGTTGTATTAGTCTGTTTTCACACTGCTGATAAAGACATACCTGAGACTGGGAAGAAAAAGAGGTTTAATTGGACTTACAGTTCCACATGGCGGGGGAAGCCTCAGAATCATGGCGTGAGGCAAAAGACACTTCTTATATGGTGGCAGCAAGAGAAAATGAGGAAGATGCAAAAGTGGAAACCCCTGATAAAACCATCAAATCTCGTGAGACTTATTCACTACCATGAGAACAGTATGGGGGAAACCATCCCCATAATTCAAATTGTCTCCCACTGGGTCCCTCCCACAACATATAGGAATTATGGGAGTACAATTCAAGATGAGATTTGGGTGGGGACACAGAGCCAAACCATATCATTCCGCCCTTGGCCCCTCCAAATCTCATGTCCTCCCATTTCAAAAGCAGTCATGCCTTCCCAACAGTCTCCCAAAGTCTTAACTCATTTCAGCATTAATCCAAAAGTCCACAGTCCAAAGTCTCATTGAGACAAGGCAAGTCCCTTCTACCTATGAGCCTGTAAAATCAAAAGCAAGCTAGTTACTTCCTAGATACAATAGGGGTACAGGTATTGTGTAAATAAAGCCATTCTAAATGGGAGAAATGTGCCATAGCAAAATGGCTATAGGGCCCATGCAAGTCCGAAATCTAGTGGAGCAGTCAAATTTTAAAGCTCCAGAATGATCTCCTTTGACTCCAGGTCTCACATCCAGGTCACCCTGATGCAAGAGGTGGGTTCCCATGGTCTTGGGCAGCTCTGACCCTGTAACTCTGCAGGGTACAGCCTCCCTCCTGGCTGCTTTTACCAGCTGGTGTTGAGTGTCTGCAGCTTTTCCAGGTGAACGTGCAAGCTGTCAGTGGATCTACCATTCTAGGGTCTGGAGGACAGTGGCCCTCTTCTCACAGCTCCACTAGGCAGTACGCCAGTAGGGACTCTGTGTGGGGGCTCTGACCCCAAATTTCCCCACTGCACTGTCCTAGCAGAGGTTCTCCATGAGCACCCCGCCCCTGCAGAAAACTTCTCTCTGGGTATCCCGGCATTTCCATACATCCTCTGAAATATAGGTGGAGGTTCCTAAACCCCAATTTTTGACTTCTGTACACTTGCAGGCTCAGCAACACATGGAAGCTGCCAAGGCTTTGGGCTTGCACCCTGTGAAGCCACGGCCTGAGCTTTACATTGTCCCCTTTCAGCCAAGGCTGGAGCTGCTGGGGCTCAGGGCACCAAGCCCCTAGGCTGCATACAGCTGGGGGATCCCCGGCTTGGCCCAAGAAACCATTTTCTCCTTGGCCTGCAGGCCTGTGATGGGTGGGGCTGCTGTGAAGACTTCCTACATGCCCTGGAAACATTTTCCCCATTGTCTTGGGGATTAACATTGGGCTCCTAGTTACTTATGCAAATTTCTGCAGCTGACTTGAGTTTTTCTTCAGAATTTTTTTTTTTTCTATCACATTGTCAGGCTGCAAATTTTCTGAACTTTTATGCCCTGCTTCCCTTATAAAACTGAATGCCTTTAACGGCACGTGAGTCACCTTTTTTTTAATTTTTATTTTTTGAGACAAAGGCTCACTGTGTCTCCTAGGCCAGAGTGCAGTGGTGCGATCTCAGCTCACTGCAAACTCTGCCTCTCGGGTTCAAGTGATTCTTGTGCCTCAGCCTCCTGAGTAGATAGGATTACAGGTGCCCGCCACCATGCCTGGCTAATTTTTGTATTTTCAGTAGAGATGGGGTTTCACCATGTTGGCCAGGCTGGTCTCAAACTCCTGACCTGAGGTGATCCACCTGCCTTGGCCTCCCAAAGTGCTGGGATTACAGGTGTGAGCCACCCCACCCAGCCCCAAGTCACCTCCTGAATGCTTTGCCGCTTAGACATTTCTTCTTCCAGATACCCTAAATCATGTTTCTCAAGTTCAAAGTTCCACAGATCTCTAGGGCATGGGCAAAATGCCACCAGTCTCTTTGCTAAAACATAACAAGAATCACTTTTGTTCCAGTTCCCAACAAGTTCCTCATCTCCATCTGAGACCAACTCCGCCCAGACCTTATTGTCCATATCACTATCAGGCTTTTGATCAAAGTCATTCAACAAGTCTCTTAAGAGTTCCAAACTTTCCCACATTTTCCTGTCTTCTTCTGAGCCCTCCAGACTGTTCCAACCTCTGCCTGTTACCCTGTTCCAAAGTCACTTCCACATTTTCGAGTATCTTTCAGCAACGCCCCACTCTACTGGTACCAATTTACTGTATCGGTCTATTTTCATGCTACTGATAAAGTCATATCCGAGATTGAGATGAAAAAGATGTTTAATTGGACTTACAGTTCCACATGGCTGGGGAGGCCTCAAAATCATGGTGGGAGGTGAAAGGCACTTCTTACATGGCAGCAGCAAGAGAAAATGAGGAAGATACAAAAGTGGAAACCCCTGATAAAACCATCAGATCTTGTGAGACTTATTCACTATCACAAGTACAGCACGGGTAAAACCTGCCCCCATGATTCACTTACCTCCCACCGGGTCCTTCCCACAACACACAGGAATTCAAGATGAGATTTGAGTGGGGGCACTGTCAAACCACATCAGAGTGATACATGAAGAAGTTTCTATTCCTTTAGAATAAAACAAAAAAAAACTTTTTCATGTATATATTGAAACTAAACTTCTAAGCTAATCAAAGTGTTTTCTCAAGCAATGCAAGGCCCACCCTTCTCATGTTTTTTGTTATGTAGCATTTTGGTGACACTTTGACTTTATACCTCTTTTAATCCTTATTGTTATTATGTTTGATTTTGTAAGTCAATGCTTATCTAGATTTGCCTTTTCGTACCAGTTTCTTTGCTTGCTCTTCATTCTGGCACTAATGTCCTGCTTCCTGAAGTTCTTTCACCCTGAGTCTGTTGTTTCACACTCTGTCTTTGTGATCCGCCCCTCTTGGCCACACAAAGTGCTGGGATTACAGGTGTGAGCCACCGCGCCTGGCCTATTTCATTGTTTAAAACATGTAAAGCATACTTGTTTTATAGTGACGCAGGATTTTTCTTGGCCACTTTGCCAACCAGGGACCTCCACAGCCGGGAATACCCCCACTGCCTGGGCCTCGCCTGGTCCTGGCAGTGTCTTGATTTCACCTTCAGTCTCAAATTACAGTTTAGTTAGTTCTGTAATTCATAGTGTTTTCCATCAGCATTTTGTCCTCTGGCTTCTTTTATTGCTCTTGAGAAGTCTGCTGTTAGTCTGTCATTCTTTTGTAGATGAATTCTCTTTTCCTTCTAATAACTTTAACATTCTCTTGTTTGTGTTTATAGTCAGGCAGTCTTGCTCTTAGCTGTCTAGGTTTGGGCTTTGTTTTTATTTATCCTGCTCAGGACTTGTTTTGCCACTTGAAATCAGATATTTTATGCCTTTGATTAGTAGGAAAGTGCCGATATATTTTTTTTAATGTTGCCTGTCTCTTATTCTTCCTTTTGGAAATTCTTAGAAATATATTGGATCTTCTCATTCTTTTATTCCTCATAACATCTCTTTCCCATTTCTTGTCTTTTTATTTTTGATGCTGTATTCTGAGTAATTTCCTCAGCTTTATCTTCTGGTTTTGAGTTTGCAAACTATGGCCCACTGGCCACTTGGTTTTGTAAGTAAAATCTTATTGGAACGCATATTTACACATTAACTATGGCAGGTTTCACACTACAAAGGCAGAATTAAGTAACTGCAACAGAGGCCGTGTGGCCTGCAAAGCCTAAAATATTTACTGTCTGGCCCTTTATAAACATTGTTTGCAGACCTCTTTGCCGGTTCTTCAATTCTCCCTTAAGATGTGTCTGATTTTAACTTAGCTATCATTTTTATCTCAATGGCTTTTAGAAGTTCTGTTTGGTTATGTTTTTTAAAGCTGTCATGTTCTTTGTGTTTCAATTTATTACATTGTTTTTCTTTTCTTTTTTTTTTGAGACAAAGTCTCGTTCCATTGCCAGGCTGGAGTGCAGTGGCACAATCTCGGCTCACTGCAACCTCTGCCTCCCGGGTTCAAGCAGTTCTCCTGCCTCAGCCTCCCAAGTAGCTGGGACTACAGGCACGTGCCACCATGCCTAGCTAATTTTTGTATTTTTAGTAGAGACAGGGTTTCAAAACATCTTGGCCAGGATGGTCTCAACCTCCTGACCTCATAATCCGCCCGTCTCGGCCACCCAAATTGCTGGGATTACAGGCGTGAGCCACCGTCCCTGGCCTATTTCATTGTTTTAAAACATGTAAAGCATACTTGTTTTATAGTGACGCAGGATTTTTCTTGGCCACTTTGCCAACCAGGGACCTCCACAGCCAGCAACATCCCCACTGCCTGGACCTCACCTGGTCCTGGGCCTTCCACTGGAGGTGACCCGCCCACTCAGCCTGCCTGTGTTGTAGATTGTACTCGAGTTTGGTGGTTCCCTGAGCTCTTTTCCCACGTTCAGGAAGAATGAGGATACACTGACAATTAGAAGGGTCTGGATGGGCAGAGAAGAATTTTATTGAGCGATGGAAGAGGAGAGGGGACTCCGGGTGGTTTCTGTCTCTCTCAGTATGGCTGCGTCCAGGGTTTTTTATGGGCTCTGAATAGGGGATTGTGTGCTGATTGCTGAGTATGCAAAGAAAGGCTAAAGCAAAGGCACCACTCAAAGTTGGGCATAGCAGTGTAGAAAAGCAATTAGGAAAGGGTAGATATAAGTGAAATAGGTGACGGGTGGGGATCAGTCAGAGGAAAGCACGCCAGACAGGAAGACAGGTTTTCAATCCGATCTGTGGATTTGACTTCTAGCTTGGCTTTCAGGCTTTAAACTGTCTTCAGCTTGGAGGTGAGGTTTCACTGCGGACCTGCCGCTGTCTGCCTAGGCCTTTGTCTGCCTCCTGCCACTATCAGTAGCCTCTTTCACATATTTCTATTATATTGCCAGGTAAGGTTTCAGAGCCCCGGCAGTGGGAAGTGGTCAACTTCTGGGTTGGTAAAAAGAATTTGCCAACAACAGTATAGGTTTGAAAAAGGAAAGTTTATTAGGAAGAACTCTGCAAAAGGTTTCAGCGGGGTGCCTCAGTGAGAGGACTGAGCATTCAGCCGTGGCTTTTTCCTTAGGGGTATTTATGGACCTTAAAGTGGGAGCTTAGGGTTGTAAAATGAGTTTCAACATGGCATTCCAGAGATGTATAGAAATTTTAGTTACTTATAAAAGTTGAAAGAGGCCTGGAATCAGATGTCAACTTTATATACCAGGGAAGTTTAATTATTTCTAAATTCCCTAGATAAGGAGTTTATCCTCCAAATGGCCTGTTTGATGGCCACCAGGTGGTCTTTGCTCCCTTTTAAATTCCTCAGATAAGGAGTTTTTGTCTCCGGGACCTGTTCAATTGCCACCAGGTGATTTTCACTTTCCTTACATACAATGTTTTTGGAGGGTTTAATATGATTTGCTATTTTCTCCCCAGCTTTAGGGTCAGTATTTTTCCTTCCTTTTCCCCCTGAAATGTTGAATTTTGAATTTCTCTTAAGTGGCACTTTGCCTGGAGGATCTCTATGTTTCTGCTGAGTGGTTTTGCGTTTTCTTTTGCCTCATCACTTACTGCTATTACTAGTGGTCTTAGTTTCCTATTACTGCTGTTACAAATTACTACAATTGTAGTGGCTAAAACCAATACAGACTTATTCTTTTACAGTTCTGTAGGTCAGAAGTTCAAAATGAGTCTTACGGGGACGAAGTCAAGGTGTAGGCAGTACTGCGTTAGTTTTGGAGGTTCCAGGGGAAAATCGGTTTCCTTATCTTTTCCAGTTTCTAGAGGTCACCTGAATCCTTTGGCTCATGGCCCTTCCTCCAACTTCAGAGTGCATCACTTCAGACTCTGCTTCTCATTCCATCTCCTTCTTCTGCCTTTGAATTTTTTACCTCCCCATTTTAAGGAACTTTGTGATTACATTAGGGCCTACCTGGATAATCCAGGATAATCTTCCCATGTGAAGATCCTTAATTGCATTAACAAAATCCTTTTTGCCATATAAGATAATATATTCATAGCTTCTGGGTATTAGGACTTGAGCATCTTTGGGGAGCCATTGTCTACCACCTTGGGCCAAAGCAATGTTTATGTTTATTTCTAGAATTGAGGGTTCCTGTTGTATGTGAGTGGTATAAATTAGAGCACTATATTTACTTGTGCTCCAAGTTTACAGTTACATATGATTCTCAGGAAAATTTCCCCTCCCTCTACAGTCATGCTTCAGCAGCATGACACCATGCACCTTGCTGTCTGAATATATATTCTCTCATACCTTTATGCCTTTTTTATGCTGGTCCCCATTGTACGTGAACAATTCTTTCTCCTCCTTCAGGACCCATCTAAAATACTGCTTTCTAGTGAGGCTTATTTGATAATCCCAGTAGTATCAATTTTTCTCTTTGTGCTTTCAAGTACCATGCATGTTTTTGTAATGTAACATTTTTCATACTGTATTATTGTTTATAGATCTCTTGGCCCTATTAGACTCTTAAAGATCGGGGATCATGTCTTATACGTCTGTATATCCTCAGTGCCTAAGAGTGCCTGGAATATAACAATCCCTCAATAAACCTTTGATAAATGAATAAAGTTTAAGAATATGTATATGTGCCAAGCCACTGTGCTGTTGGTAGTAATTTACAATTGCCTAGTACAGTTGCCTAGTATAAGGGAAGCATTGATCCCTTGCTGATCGTCTGTAGATTTATAAATTTATGGTAGTTCAGATGGAAGTCATCTGTTGATGAGAAAGTTGAGGTGGATCCAGTGTCAAATGGACAGATCACAGCAGGACTGGTGCCAAAACTAAGATGTTCTTGTTCCTATTCCAGCATTCTTTGAAATATACCACACTAACTTTGCTGTTGATGATTTGTATTACTCAAACTAATTATAATTTATAGACAGAATACAACATCATTACCTTATATTTTTGGATATTCCTCAATTAAGTTCTGCTTTTGAATAGGCTAGAAGCATGCTTCTAAGAAACTGTAGTCGTATTCTGGCACTTGGTGGGGTGGTGGTGGAATATAAAGCCACAGGGTAAACACTGGAGCATCTGTCTGGTATATACATTTTATTAAATTGAAAACATTAAAGTTTTTATTGGTCTGAGTTTAGACTTACAGAAAAGTTGTGAAATTGGTACAGGTAGTTTTTGAATATACTTAATTTTACTTTCCCTAATGCTAATATCTTATATATCCATAGTATAATTATAAAAACTCAGGAATTAATATTGGTGGAATACTATTAACTACAGACCTTATTTGAATTTCACCAGTTTTTTTTCTTTCTTTCTTTTTTTTTAATTATCCTTTAAGTTCTAGGGTACATGTGCGCAACATGCAGGTTTGTTACATAGGTATACATGTGCCATGTTGGTTTGCTGCACCCATCAACTCATCATTTACATTAGGTATTTCTCGTAACGCTATCCCTCCCCCAGCCTCCCCCACCCCCCCCACCCCCCTACAAGCCCCGGTGTGTGATGTTCCCCTCCCTGTGTCCATGTGTTCTCATTGTTCAACTCCCACTTATGAGTGAGAACATGCAGTGTTCGGTTTTCTGTCCTTACGATAGTTTGCTGAGAATGATGGTTTCCAGCTTCATCCATGTCCCTGCAAAGGAAATGAACTCGTCCTTTTTATGGCTGCATAGTATTCCATGGTGTGTATGTGCCACATTTTCTTTATCCAGTCTATCATTGATGGACTTTAAAATTATTATTATTGATGGATTTTTAAAAAAATATTATTCTGTTCCAGGATCTGGTCCAGGATACTACCTTGCATTTAGTTGTTAATAGTCTCAGATCATCTTCCCCATGATACACTGTGGTGTTTTCCTATGCTGATTTTCAATTTTTCCTTTCTCAGCTTCATATATTTATTGCAATTATTTTATAAAGAAGAGCTGAGCCTTGTGCCCCATTTATTTATTTACTTATTTATATCAATATGGGCTCATGGATATTTATATTGTTCTACTGTTTATAATCCAGTACTACCATTGTTTAGTTTGTTGCTCAAATTATTCTAGCTTTGGTCACTCTGAGTTCTTTCCTTTTGATTCCTATGTACTTTTGAATGTCCCATCATTGTTTGAGTACTTTCTGATACCACAAGATGCTCCATGTTCATTTGTTATTTTTCTTGCTCTTGCTATAGAATCAACTACTTACCTCTATGAAAGAGGTTTACATTAGGTATTTCTACAAGAGCCTTGCCTCTATGTATTTGAGAGTGATATTTAGAAACCAAGATCTGAGCAATGGGTGTGCTCATTTCTACTAGGCGTTATTGTTTCTAGGTCCTCTGAGCTGGTTAATATATTTATGTATATTGACCTATTCATGCATATATATCTACATTGTGTACCTATCTACATATATATATATACACACACACACACACACACACACACACAAAACCATAAATCTGTGTTGATACTTTCAATTAAATAGAATACATTTAAGAATATTATTTAAAACATGGATATATAATGGAATAAGATGCAAAATATACCAGATTTTTTTGTTAGGATGACCCATGAAAATTAAACATTTTGTGTTTATATGGGATGACTGTAAGCTCTCTCCTGGCTTCCCCTAGCATAAGCTTTCCCTTAAGCCATGAGAGCTGCTTTGAAGGAAATGTTGGAAGCCTTGTGTTAGTGTACACTTTGTCTGCTCTGAGATGATTGGCACATAGTAGTACTCAGTAAATACTTTCTGGATGTATGACTCAATATAATCGTATATGACTGATTGCCCTGGCGAGAACTTCCAACACTATGTTGAATAGGAGTGGTGAGAGAGGGCATCTCTGTCTTGTGCCAGTTTTCAAAGGGAATGCTTCCAGTTTGTGCCCGTTCAGTATGACACTGGCTGTGGGTTTGTCATAAATAGCTCTTATTATTTTGAAATACGTTCCGTCAATACCTAGTTTATTGAGAGTTTTTAGCATGAAGGGCTGTTAAATTTTGTCAAAGGCCTTTTCTGCATCTATTGAGATAATCATGTGGTTTTTGTCATTGGTCCTGTTTATATGCTGGATTACGTTTATTGATTTGTGTATGTTGAACCAGTCTTGCATCCCAGGAATGAAGCCGACCTGATCGTGGCGGATAAGCTTTTTGATGTGCTGCTGGATTCGGTTTCCCAGTATTTTATTGAGGATTTTTCATCGATGTTCATCAGGGATATTGGTTTAATATTCTCTTTTTTTGTTGTGTCTCTGCCAGGCTTTGGTATCAGGATGATGTTGGCCTCACAAAATGAGTTAGGGAGGATTCCCTCTTTTTCTGTTGATTGGAATAGTTTCAGAAGGATTGCTACCAGCTCCTCTTCGTACCTCTGGTAGAATTCGGCTGTGAATCCATCTGGTCCTGGACTTTTTTTGGTTGGTAGGCTATTAATTATTGCCTCAATTTCAGAGGCTGTTATTGGTCTATTCAGAGATTCAACTTCTTCCTGGTTTAGTCCTGAGAGAATGTATGTGTCGAGGAATTTATCCATTTCTTCTAGATTTTCTAATTTATTTGCGTAGAGGTGTTTATAGTATT